>NC_136518.1:63705821-63743321 GCF_053919585.1 Euprymna scolopes
CATTGTTGAGCCGTTCCCTTAAATAATCCAATTCTGCCCAATTTCGACCACTACCGATCATTATGCTGTTATCTCAGTGACCACCGTACACTCATTACCCCTTATCCTCGATTGGCTTTCGGGCCTTGATAAGTGGTGACTCTCTTTTAACATAAAAGAAACTGCTGGTAATCTCAGTCATTACTTTCAATCTCCATAATGAATGAATCCTGCACATAATAATTACGCCATAAAATATTTCATACTGAACGAATAACATTTGTTTGCAATATATAAACTGGGGCAATTAGTCACTGCAAGAATTAAATTGTTTTTAAAACGATTATTCGATCCAAAAAGAGCACATTGCCACGACGACATAAATAGTTAATCTCGTTAAAGTCGAACAAACTTGCAATTCGTAAATTCGGGTTTATGACGTTTCTGAATTTTTGAGATGAGGATTGGTTATTTGAATTATTTGGATTCTCACCTTGAGTGTGATTTTCACAACGTTTCGATCGATATAACCTCCGACCTTCTTCAGGTGTATCTTATCAAACTCGGGAACGTTTCTGCCGAACTCGGGAATTTGAACAGAATTTCGAGCGGAGCCCTTTATTTACCTTTTTACTTACTTTATTTACGTGCTCTTGTTCCGTCAGCCATGACTGGATAGGGGTGCTAAGTAATTCACAATTGTATTTTTCGGTCGCCGACACTGAGGATTGGACCTTCAACTTTCAGGAGTATCACATTTTACAATTGATTTTTCCAAGTATTCTAACCACTGCACCACGGGTCCTTGTGGAGGTTATATCAACCAAAACGTTGTGAAAATCACACATGAGAACAGTAGTCCGATGAATCCAAATAGCTGGGGGTTTATGTATTTGTTAACATTCGGGGATTTTGAAGAAAAAAAAGAGCATAACGGTGGCTTCTGTTGATGGAAATAATGTGCGCACGACTGGAACTTTTTTACCTGGTATACTTTTCTCTTGTGATATCGTATTCCGTGCAACAGTAGGTAGATCTTTCTCCTGTACTATACTTTTCTCAACAATACCGTTTTCAATACTAATTACGGAAACAAAATTCTCCCTACTGACATTTGGTTATGTGGTCTACTCTACTCTACTCCAACAGCGGTTTTCAATACTGATTTCTAATTCTCAATGATCGTGGCTTTTAAAGTGGAAAAGGGCTTCCTTACGACTTTTATCGTGCCAGTCTTTTCTGGGATGACATAACTTTCTACAAGTTTTCCTACGATTTAAAATAAATTCCACGTGCTAATAATCGAATTTCAGCAGGAATGACGGTCGTTATCGTTAATTTTACTCAGCCAAACACGGGAATTTTCCATCATGGCCTTTTTTTTTTATTTTTTTTTTTTAGTGTTTGCTAAACACCAGGATCTAACCAATGTAAAAGAAAAGTGATTTTTGCAGTACATCGCCGTCATTTATATTTAAAACAGAAAAAAAAAATCTGTCTGATAAAAAAACAAAAATGCTACCAACCCAATTTTCTCCTCACAAAATTAGGAATCGATTCGACTATCATTTTGCTTTTAATTAATATTGGAAAGTGATCTCCGATCTTAAATATTTATATTTTCTATTGTAATTCCTATTTTGCAGATATTTTTTCACACTTCTCAAATGTAAATGGAAAAAAAAAGCAAACTATTCTGCATAAATCATTATAAAACTATTTTTTCTTACGTAAATGATGAAAATAGATGAATTCGGTTTTAGTTAAGCACAATATATCTACTTATATGTAAAAGGAAATTTGTTTGTGCGTGTGAGTGAGAGAGATTTTGTTCCCTAAAGACTCCGAAACGGCTGAGCCGATTTTTATAAAATTTCACACAATTATACTTTATGTGTCTGGGAATGTTCTTAGATAGGTTTTGTATCGAAATGCCTCTGATAACTATCGTTAATCGATAATCAAAAAATCCGATAAAAAAAGGAACAGTCCCGTTTGGAACAAAATTAACAGCTTGAGAATTTTTTTCACCACATAAGCAGAAAGTCCCAACGTGTATAATCAACGGTAGGATCTTCGATAAGACAATTGCGCGTTCGAACTGAATGTTTCTGTTTAGAACACAAATGAACCATGAAAATTGACTTATCCATTTGAAAGTTTAATTCAATCCATTATGTAAAAAATACTTTTATAAAATCAACAGTAGGTTCTCTACAGTGCAATGTAGACTACAATGTTTTTTATAGACTAAGTAACTGCGGAAAGACATGTGAAGTTCCCCCCCCGGTGCACCACAGTGTGTCCCCAACTAGAGCAGGCAACCAATCGATTTCACTGATTTTGATGCAAATAAAAATATGCTGTGGAACATTCGTTGATCCTCATTCAGTCGCAGACAACGTCGGGTCTTCCTGCTAGTTTAAAATTAAATTAATCACTGTGAGGAGGCATATGAAGCTTCCTCCCAGTGCACCGCGGTGAGTCCCCAACTAGAGCAGGCAATTAATCGATTTTATTGAAAAATGGGCGATTTTACCGATTTCAATGACAATAAAATATGGAAGTGTGAAACGTTCGTTGATCATCATTCAATCCCGGGCAACCTCAGGTCTCTCTGCTAGTTATTATATATTACGATGAGTTATTATATATTACGATGAGTTATTATATATTAGTATGTATTATTTGTCCCCCGAAAAAAGGAGGGTGGATCTGTAAATTCACCCTTGTCCGTTCATTTGTTCGTCTGTCCGCACTTTTCTCATTAGCTACGCCTTGGAATCTTTGGAAAATTTGCACAAACATTAAACATGATATGAGTAAAATAGAAACAGAACGAATTTTCCGGGAAAACTCCAGTTTCCCCCCTACAGGTGCCTTTCGGGTTAAAATGCCTAAAATTGACACTTTTGCACTTATTAAAAAAAAATTGATGCCTTGGATTTTTATAAAACTTTCTGAAAAGTTGTAACTAACTGATTTCTATATAATTTTGTTTGTCTATACTTCGCGATAACTCTTGGGTGTGCCCCAGGGGCTCTTTTAGGGCTAATAAAAACACTCCATTTTGGGGATTATTTTACCCTATCCGTCCAAAATTTTCTCTGTGTGTCTATTTAGCAGTTTTGCATGGCGCTGAACTCAAATTTAGATACGTTAAGCATTGGAGAATGTTGGGGCTAAATGGGGGGGGGTCAAATGATGGACTCATTCATTTCTTTTTTTTTTTTTTTTTGCATGGTGCAGAACTCAAATTTACATATGTTAAGGCCTAAAACTGCATCGTTTGTTCATTTTCACCAGGATTTGATGTCCTCAGGTGACTTTTGGGGCTAAATGGGGGTGAAATGCTGAACTTAGTCATTTTTTATGCCTCGTTCACTGTGCACTCATGGGGGACCATGTATGCTTCACTTGTTTATATTCTACAATATTTTATAATATATTACTAAGAACAATCGTATCATGTGTTGCTATATATTATTATGTATTTATATTAATATGTATTATTTTGTATTACTGTATGGAAATATATATTGCTATATGAAAATATATATTAATTCTATTACTACAAGCAGGCCGCCCGGCATTGCCCAGTCGTAAAATACACTTAAATATAATATTTTGATTAATGCAGATTTCGTATTTATTATTATATTATATTGAACCCAATATATAGTAATGATTTAAAAAGTTTGTAAAAAATGAATTGTGCGCCATCACCGAGAATAAAAACCAAAACGTTTAGCTTAAGATTTACTTTTTCCTTTGACGTTACTGTCTGAACTATAAAGATATGTTTGCTGCAAGGCTAAAAAATAAAACATGAACAATATAGCTATGACGTTGCGCATGCATATTCGTAATTCTTCAACTGGCAAATTTCATTTTGTTAATTTTCACACTTTTGCGTCTTTTCCCCGACCAAAATATAAAGTTTTGCAATGGTTAGAATACCCTATATATGAAGTTTCCTGTCTGTAGACCAAAAACTGAGAAAGGAGTTTTGTAGGCAATTTTTTTTAAACAAATATATATATGGTGGATCGAAGACGATGAATGAGGGTTCAGTATGCAATCTTAAGCAGCTCCCAAGATCTGTGACACCACATGCGTAATTGCAATCCTGTAGACGTCCGGCACACTCCTCCGCAGATGGTGAACTTTCATATGCTCGTAGGTCAAAGATGCCTTCTCGAATGAACAGATAACCCTGCTTTGCTGCGTGCTCTGAAACCACAATGGCATACATATTCATTTTTAGGTGGATGTTTCTTGTGTTTTGCCTTCATATTTGTACGAAGGGTGTCCCTATGACAAAGACGGTTATGTTCAAATTCTTTGGTCCCCAGGAAACACGTCTTCCTCCATTTTCTGCGATCTTCTGCTGCACTCTCCCAGGAACTCAGAGAAATTCCACAACGTTTCAGGTTGTCTTTTAGTTTATTCTTGTAACGAAGCAGGGGACGCCCTATTGGACGGACAGAATTTGTCAGTTGCCCATAAAGAAGTTTCTTAGGAACTCTTGAGTCATCCATTCTTACAAGATGATCCGACCATCGCATTTGTATCCTGATCAAAAATGATTCAATACCAGTAATTTCACATCTCTCCAGTAATTCACTATTCGGAACACAATCCTGCCATCCAACATTGCAGATAAAACGCAGACATCTCATATGGAAGGAGTCAAGCTGATTTATATGCTTGTGGTACAACGTCCACGTTTCGGCACCATACAGAAGAGTAGGCAGAACAACAGATTTGTAGATTGCCACCTTTACTTTTAGATACACATCGTGGCTGTTCCAGAGTCTGTGTCGCAACCTACCAAATGCCTCACTAGCTTTATTAATTCTACATTGGATGTCTTTTTTAAATTTAGTATCATCAGACACAATAGAGCCGAGGTACGTAAAAGAAGATACTGTTTTCAAAGCTTTATCATCAACAAATACCACTGGTTGTGAAGAGGACGTAGTGTTTAAATCGTGTAGAATATCTGCATGAGTATAATTACACGGAATAGTAAACTAAAGATGATAATCTCTTAAGAAAACCGAAAATAAAAACTAATAGAGAATTAATTAAAATAAATGTTTAAAAGAATATGAAAATTAGCTAGATCTTTTGCAGATGAATGCAATTCCATGACCCATATATAACAAAGTTGCGCTTTCTTTTAAATAAATAGAAAAAAGGGGGCTTTTAATATGAATATCAATACACAAAATAAAACTTTGTAGGAGTATAGATATGGGACTTTATATTACTTATATTACTATGCATTTATATTATTACTAGTGGGGAGAGGGCACCTGGCTTTACTCGGCCGTAAAATACACTTAAATATGGTATTTTTATTCGTCCAGATTCCGTACATATTTTTACAGAGTCGTGATTTCAAAAGTAGAAAAAAAAAGTATTTGGGTGCCATCAGCTAAAATCGAAACCGAAAGCAAAACTAGCATCAAAGCTGGTGACGTTACCACTTTACCAACTTGACACGCATATAAACTGATAAAATTAAAAAAATAAATAGATGAATGTACAAAATCTATAACGATTTTTTCAGTGTTGACCCCTTAAAAACTATTTTAACCGGCTAAAAACCCATAAATAAAAACGGCCCATAAAATATCCAATCCTTTGAGGCCTCTAGCGTCGCTCTGTGACTTTTAGTTTCGGGGGAGATAGAGTTTGAAAATATAGAGACAGACAGACAGACAGACATAGTGAGTTTTATAAATTAGATATACTAGTGGGACCTGTGGAAATTCTACAACGGCATATTTCAAAGTAATATATTGTTGCTTAGTATTCTACAGACATTCAGCGAGAATAGAAACACCGCGATATTATTGTAGCTCTTTTGTTAAAACTGTAAAAGTATTTATCTAAGTAATCTGGTTAATGTAGTGTCAGATTGCATCTGGTTATTAGGGTTTATCTCCAATATCCTTATAGAAGTCTGTGACATATTTCCATTGTGTGGACGTCCGGTGGGAACAGAAACCACACGATATCATTATACCATCTTTAGACAGAACGGATACTACTCTTGGATCCTAGCCAGAAGACCAAGAAGGAATATTGTAGTTTCACGTACGGCCCAAAAGTGGTATTTTATTTATTTATTTTTTATTTATTTATTTATTTATTTTATTTATTTATTTATATATTTATTTTATTTATTTATTTATTTATTTATTTTTGTTGTTGTTGTTTAATCTTATTATTATTATTATCATTATTATCATTATAATAATAATAATAATAATGATAGTAATAATAATAATAATAATAATAATAATAATAATAATAGTAATAATAATTATAATAATAATAATAATAATAGTAATATTAATGATAGTAATAATAATAATAATAATAATAATGATAGTAATAATAATGATAATAATAATAATAATAATAATAATAATAATAATAATAATAATAATAATAATAATAATAATAATGATAATAATAATAATAATAATAATAATAATAATAATAATAATAATAATAAAAAATTTTACATTGCCTCTTCGGTGATCAGAAGATTCTATTTATTAAAAAGGGGGGATAGAAGGTGGTAACATATTACAAACATTAAATTATCGTCTCTATATACTAATTTAATGTTTGTATTATTTTATCACCTTTTGTCCCCTTTTTTTATTAAATAGGATCAAATAAAACCGTGACACACCTACGTACATACGTACGTACGTATGTTAAAGGTACTACAGTATTAATATATAGATTACTATGCATTCATATTATGTATTACTACGTATAGCTATGTATTATCATTGAAGATGAGAACAGCAATACGAATAATCCAAACATTCTACACGAACGTTTCATGGTAAAGTGTATTATTTTCAATTATCAGCTGAAATCGATACCGATGGTTCAAACAGGTTCTTTTTTGTGTTAATTAGGCACAGTGACTAACATCTCACCTGAGCTTGACACTCTTTAAATAATCGCATTGTAAACACCTGCCAGTTTCATTGCTTGTGTTTATCCCGGCTTTGGCTTACTTGGCAATCACAGGTGTTGTTTCTCTCTTCAAACTTAAACCAAAGCTCGTTAAATCGAAACCGAGGTGTTCCACTAGAGTTCGGATTCGCACCTGTCTGAAAAGAAATCAACGTCGTTATCGTTTCACATACCGGCATCGTGCAAGCTAGAACATTTCATACCTTAAAATACACAACCCTTGCTATTAAAACTAATAAAACTACATAGCGTAGCAAGATTTACGTGCACGCTCGTGGAGTTAAATTTTACTTTTAAAAGTCAAGTTACAGTTACGTGCCTGGAAAGCCACGTCACAGGCAGGAATTTGCTAGAGGGACGTGGTGAATAAACTGATCAAGTCTTTCTCTTTTACTGAATCATAACAGAGAGAGTGAGAGAGGAATATCAAATATTGCTAGTTCATCTCATTCTTAGTAGGTGTGCTAGCAAGTATGGAAACCGCAGACACTTCTTAAAATGCACAATCCTTACTTTTTGAACTAACAGAACTTCATAACATAGCAATATTTAAATGCACGTACGTAGAGTTAAATTTTCTATTAGAAGTCAAGTTATAGTTACGCGTCTAGAAAATTACGTCACAGACAGGAAGTTGCTAGTGGGATGTGATGAATAAACTTATCAAATCTTTCTCCTTTTACTAAATCATCAGAGAGAGAGAGTGTGTGTGGAAGAGGAATTTCAAATATTGCTAACCACACTAACAAGTCATAGTGATGGCGAAACAGGTGTCTGAGGATTAAAATATTACCCTGTAAATGATAGAACCTTAATTTTCCAGCGATGTATATATTGAGATTCCTTAATGAATTTTTCTTAAATTCATTTTGACTTGACAAAGGCTCGTGATTATTTGAAATAATTATTGCCTGGAAATGTTGTTTCAGAATTTTTTAGATGAAGATCGATAGCTGCTATTATTTGGATTCTTCAGACTACTGTTCTCACCATGAGTGTTATACCCACAACGTTTCGGCCGATACAACCTTCGATCGTCTTTAAGGGTCTATTTTAAGACTTGGAAATCTTTCTGTGAAACTCAGGGATCTGCATTGAATTTTTGAATGGCGGGAGGTAGAATTTCCTCGTTCTGTCAACCATAATCCTATAGAAATCTCAAGTAATGGCAATTGTATTCTTTGTATTGTGCGCACTAAGGATTGCACCTTCAACCTTTAGAAAATTGTCACTTACAACTGAATTAGACATAGCACTTTATCCGTTACGACAGGAGTTTTCGAAAATGTGTTAAGCATTGTTTCCCAAATACCCTAACTATTTGTTTTGTACACTGAATACATTCGTTTCTTTAATCAAAGACATAAAGGATGATATATACTTATACAGGGTGACCAAAAAAAACAAAAGCTAAATGGAGGCGATCTAGAACATATGCTGTAGAACGGAGAAAAAAAGGCCAAAGACCCTAGTGTTTTGATGTGATGTTTTGAATATAATAAACTAGTCATGACCAAAGTTTCATTTCATTCGGACAAAACACTAAGAAAGGGGGCCTAATTAGAGTTGGGGCTCGTTTTCCGGGGGGGGGGGCACCCTGTATATATGAGACTGATCATTTTCCGTTTGAATCGAACCTGAAAACGTAGGAAAAATCTACACATCTAAATATATATACAGCGATGTATATTTATATAAAAGAAATTTAGGTTTATAGATGGCAGAATAATGCAACGGATACACTCAAACTAAAGCAACTTAAGAACAAGCTATGTAGTTTCACTTTATTAGTTACATATATATATATATATATATATATATATATATATATAAATACCCGTTCACATACACCTTTCACGATAAAGCTAGAACCCAGAATTAGATAGAATCGAGCAATTGCATCGACAATGGACAACGCCAGACCCAGAGTGGGTTTCGATGTGCTGCATCTCATCAGTGACGTGCTCCGACACAGGTGCGAACCCAGGTCGCCGCACTCATGAAGTGTGCAATACTGACGACCTAACCATATGGGCCACGGCGCAATCTATTGGCTATGCCTCGATTTTTAAATTCTTATATTTTTTTTATCCAGTTCTACATTCTACGATGCGACAATAAAAACGATATATATATATACTAGCAATCGGTGCCCGGCGTTGCCCAGGTGTTTTGAAGTGTATGCTGAGGAAAAAAAAACGGTCAAATTTTTTCAACTTTGACCCCTATTATGACCTCTTAACATTTATTGTTTAGGGATCAAGTAAAGTTAATAAGTTGGATCCATGTCCAAGGAATCTATATATAAAATATCACGTGTTCAGACCTTAAATTGTAGGAGGAGTTTGGTAGAGTTCTCAAAGGTCTAATTGTTGAATATTGACCACTTAATCGCCAAATTTCTGTCGAAAACCTATCACATCGATTTTCCCAAATCTCAGTACCCTGTATATCAAATTTCGAATCTGTAGGCTTAAAATTTACAGAGTTTTAGCATAGGGAAATGCACACAGACACACAGACACACACAGACACTATCACTTATACATATATATAAACATAAACATCATATATATAAGGATAATAGTACGCCATATATATAACAAAAGACCATTATTTACTGAAGTGAAAGGAAAACCCGGGGGAACTTTACCCAAAAATAAATCTATATTTTTTTGTGTGTATTGATAGTCTGGTACTTATACAGTTTAGTGACTACATTAAAAAAATGGAAATATTGAAAAAAAAATTTTATTGTACGTAACTGTTATAGACTGAAGTTCTCCGAAAAAAAATTTCACTTCATTTGATCAAGTATTTTTTTTTTTTTTACAGCGAAAAACAATGATTTATCACGGCTACGTCAACGTGGCCATTTTGGAAATGTTATTGCAGGCCCAGGAATTCCCCAAGGGCAGGTAACTGCCGTACATAGCAGAATACCTCCATTTTAGGCCAATCTAGCCCTTTTTCCCCCCCACCAGAATGAGATTTTTTTTTTTTGCGAAGACAGATGCCATTTTTGGGGTGTTTTTTTTTTAATTTGTAACAAGTAAATAAACGAAGTTTCGAAGTTATCCATGCGACCCATGCGTGTCCAACTGAGCATGTTTCGAAAATAATCTCGTATAAAAATTCTTCAATTCTTTGCATTCTTCAATTTCTTTGCATATTCAATAGTATTCTTATTTAAAAAAAAAAAAAACGCAAAAAAATTGCAGAATTAAAAAAAAAAAGAAAAAAAAACGTAAAAAAATTGCAGATGTGTTGTGCGCATCTCAATATGGCGAGAAAAAAAGGCTAGATTGCGAAATTTGGCCTAAAATGGAGGTATTCTGCTAGGTACATTTCCAAAATGGCCACGTTGACGTCGTCGTGATAAATAATTGCTTTTCGCTGTAAGAACAAAACTACTTGATCAAATGAAGTGAATTTTTTTTCGGAGAACTTCAGTCTATAACAGTTACGTACAATAAATTTTTTTTTCAATATTTCCATTTTTTAATGTCGTCACTAAACTGTATAAGTATCGATAGTCTTATCAACACCCCTTTTTTCTATTTACTTAAAAAGAAAATACAACTTTATACAAATTCCCTATTAGTTTTTTTTTTCGGTTCTCTTATACGATGATCATCTTTATTTAACTATTACGTGTAATTATATTCATACAGATATTCTATATGATTTATATTTGCGTAATATTTGCGTAGAAATGAAGAAAATCAAATTTACTGTGTATTTATCGTGTTGCCATAACAACGTGACGTAGCCAAGGACGGTAGTGGACGTGTGCGTGTGTGCGCGTGTTTTCGTGCTGTATTGTTTGTAGTAGTAGTACTACTAACAATCTGTCCCGCGTTTGCTTTCCTGTTGTGTGAATGGCGGACGTTGAGTCGGAGGTTTGATTGTGATGTCTGTAATTTTCGTATTTTTGTAATTTGTAAATGGCAAGTTAGAAAAAAATTAAACCCTTCCAAGATGGACAATAAATAAGACCAAAATATTTTATGGTAAAGTTAAGAGCGTAAGAACTATACTTTTTTAGGAGATGTGATTATTGGATTAACCAATCAGAAATCGTCTGTGGCACACACATCTCTGTTTTTATAGATAGATAGATAGATAGATAGATAGATAGATAGATAGATAGATATCTAGAAGGATTATCTCCTAAACTAATTAAACAATCATTATGATTTTTGGAACACAACTGTTGGCCGTTGGAAGTAAAAACGCGGTCTATATTCAGTTTAATTTAGTTTTATGCCAAGTAGAAAAGCAAGGGATGGAAGCGCACGATTTTTGTTAAATTCTAATAAAAGGTATTAGACATCAATTAAGGAATTTTCCTAAAATTTCAGTTTCTTTGGGGGTGTTTTAACTGAATATTAAGGAGTAATAATATAGGTTCAATTATTTGAAAATTGAAATATTTCACATTTTCATGATTTTTAATCCATAGTCATGAAACCAATTAGGCATAATTCTCTAAATGTCAATTTCTTCATAGTTTGACACCACGTGGTCCTACCAATCGGTCGCCATCTCCAACGTTGTGTGCCATCAATTCATCTTATCTATAGTATTGCAATAGTAGCTCTTAAATTGTAAACATTTGCTAAAATCAAAATAATGAAATTGAAAAATTGATGCGTGGGATCCATCGGATTTTTTATCTGTTTGCTAAGTGTTTCGCAAATGCGCACGCGTGAATAGTTCACATTACAGATAACTTTTATTAAGAATAAGTAGCCTGAAAATACCCTTTAAATATCGTGTCACGCTGGTCTAATGGTTATCGTACTTGCCTCGCTGCCTTTAGGTTTTAATTTCCATTTCAGTTCATGTTCTTTTTTTTTTACTTATAAGAAGTGAACTATTATTTAATTGGGATTCATTATTTTATCAATTTATTTTTTTTTTAACTATTATCCTCATCTTTCTTAGTTGTTTCACGACGTTTTGGCCAACTATTCTTCTGGCCCTCATCAGGTGGTAACCGTGAGATGATAGGAACTCTGAATCTCCTAACTGCATCCTCAGCAGTTACTGCCATCCATAGTTGTTATCGTCTCACCATGTTTTGGGGTAGGATTGAAACCGCTATCTTCAGACAATTCTCACCTGGAACCATAAAGATTCAACGTCTCTATCCACTGTGCCACGGGCCCCAAAGGGCGATCAAAGTTGTTTTTTGTTTTTTTTCTTTTGGTCTTATAAATCCACGTTTATTTATTATCTGATCTTCCATGGTCGGGTCCGTACTGAATTATATATATATTACTTAATTGGAATTCATTATTGAAATGAGTATTTTTTATTAATTTATTGCGGACTTTTATCCTCATCTTTTTAGTTGTTGTTTCACAACGTTTCGGCCAACTATTCCTCTGGCCTTCGTCAGGTGGTAACCGCGATGGGATAGGAACTCGAAAGGCCAGAGGAATAGTCGGCCGAAACGTCGTGAAACAACAACTAATAAAGATGAGGATAATAGTCCGCAGTAAATAAATTAAGAAATAAACTGTTTAGAAAAAACATGATACTCGCGTGCACATCTCAGCTCGAGTATTTTTTCTTCTTTTTTTTTACTTACAAAAAATAAACGTTTTATAAAAAAAAACATTATAGTCACCACATGCACATGTCTCACTTTCTGTATTAATCCAAATATTATATTTATGCATATTTCACAACCGGGCAAGGATGAGCAACATGCTAGTCTATATATCTATAAAAGTGAACGTGTCTGTGTGTCTGTCTGTGTGTGTGTACATTCCCTACGCAATAACTCTGTCAATTTCGACCGGGCAACACTGGGGGGGGGTGTTAGTAAGATTATTTGTATATCTATAAAAGTGAAAGTGTCTGTGTGTGTATCTGTCTGTCTGTGTACATTTCCCTTAAAAATAACTCAATTTTAAGTCTACAGACACGAAATTTGATATACAGGATACTGAGATTTGGAAAAAAAAATTGTAATCGGTTTTCGGCCAGAAATTTGGCTGTTAAGTGGTCAAAGTTCAACGATTTGACCTTTGAGAACTCTACCAAACTCCTCCGCCAATTCTGGGTACAAACAATTGAAATTTTAGGTATAGGTTCCTTGGATATGGATCTAACTTAATAATTTAATTTAAGGCCCAAAACAATAAATGTTAAGGGGTCATAATAGGGGTCAAAGTTTAAAAAATTGACTGCTTTTTTTTCTTTTTTTTTGCTCAATATACACCTCCAAATACCCGGACAACGTCGGGCTGAAATGCTAGCATAAAAAATAAAAACCAAATAAATATAGAATGATATACATATATACATATACATATATTATGTACTAACAGGCCGCTCGCCATTGCGAGGTCATAAAATGCGCTTAAATATGATATTTTTATTAATTCGGATTTCATATTTATTATTATATTATATTGAACCCAATGTAGCTATTACGTTACGCATGCATATTTGTAATGCCGCTGTTTAACCTTCACCTGGCAAATTTCATTTTTTTTTTTTAATTTTTACACTTTTGTGCCGATTTTCCCGGCTAAAATCCAAATATAAAGTTTTGCATGTGTTTGAATAGGCTATCTATGAAGTTTAATGTCTGTAGACCAAAAACTGACAGAGGAGTTTGGTAGGCAAAATTGTTTAAACAAATATATATGCGCATAAATAAATATATATAGAAAGAGGTTTGTGTTTACTATAAGCTTTTTACGCAAATATTACGTAAGTATAAATCATGTAGAATATCTACTTTTATATAATTACACGTAATAGTTAACTAAAGATGATCATCCTATAAGAAAACCGAAGCAACTAATAGGGAATTAATGAAAATGAATGTTAAAAAGAATATGCAAATTAGCTAGATCTTTTGCAGATGAATGCAATTCGACGACCCTTTTATAACAAAGTTGTATTTTTTAAAAATAAATATAAAAATGGGCGCTTTTAATATGAATATCAATACACAAAATCATCCATTTAATTATTATATCAATGAATGAATCTATTTTACCCTTAACTCCTCAGAAGAAATTCAAAATAACGTTATAAAAGAAAAAAATAAAAGGTATTTGCAACTTCTCTTCTAATTCTCGGATTTTGTAGTCATGCCCACATGCATTTGCTTTTCTTTAATGGGTTGATTAGGTGCCAATTTTTCTATTTCTAAGATGGTCAACAGCATGGAACTTGGAATATAGACTTTTATCATTTATTTCTTATATGCTCTGTAATACATTGAGCTTCATAAATAAAGGATTGTTATGAATAAAAAGTGAAATACAATTGAAAGAAAACACATATTTCTACAGAAAGATATATATATATATATATATATATATATATATATATATATATATATATATATATATATATATATATATATATATATATATAAAATACCAGCGATGGTTGACGTTATGTTGTTTTGAAAAAAGAAAAATGGAATGAAACTATGAAACAATCAACGTTTCGTCCCTATTTCTATTTTTTAATATCCTGAAGATGTCCTCTGAAATAGGGACGAAACGTTGATTATTACATAATTTCATTCGGTTTTTCTTTTTTCAAAACAATATATATATATATATATATATATATATATATATATATATATATTCTGTGGAAATATACTTTATTCATTTATAATATATACTAACCCTTATTTAATAAGCTCATTGAAATTACAGAGCAATATAATGAATGAATTACAAAAGTCTATATTACAAAGTTCATGATGTTTACAATTTATTCCTTTAATTCAGTTGACGAAACAGATACTGTCAAGAATCGTAAAATTCTTGTCAGTATCTGTTTCGTAGCACAAAATCAATCACTTAATTATTATATCAATCAGTGAATCTATTTTGCCTTTAACTCATCAGAAGAAATAGCAACAATCAATCCATCAAAAGGAAACAAAATGCGTTTTGTCATGATTAAAAATCCGAAAATTTTAAGAGAAGTTGTAAATCTATATATAAATTTAACTCTTGGTTCGTTCGCAATTAATTGTCTAAAAACCCACTGGACGGATTGCTTCCACGTTTTGGTATAATATGTTTACTATATCCATGTGTGTTTTTATATATTTCTTTTTAATTATAACATTATACTTAATTTTTCTATGATAGATAGGTGGTTTTCTTTGTACCGATACGCCATTTTTTTTATTTAGGGACAATTATTTATTACCGCTTCCTGTCACGTGACCAGTGTTTCTAATTTAGCGGTTTTCCTGCTAGATCTAGAGATTTCGTTTGCAGTCTAGTGGGAAATTCTAGAAAATCTGGAGATATTTGGCACCAAACACTCGCAATTTTAGATTAAAAAATAAAGAAAAGCGCTTGAAAATACTTTAAAACTTAAAATAAACTCATTCATGTAAGTAAAAAAAAGTAGCATTTATTGCCTTTGGTAACAATTATTTATTGATTATTTGTTTTGTTTTTCATCTTCTTTTCGGCTAACTATTCTAAAATCTCGCTATAAAATCGATTTTTCCATGAACATTTTAGGTGGGGGGCATTCCAACCTCCGAAGTTTTGTTTAAAATACGATCTAAGCAACCCTGCTTAATTTAGAAGTATTTAGTCGTTGTAAAAATTTAGTTGTTGTAAAAATGGAACGGAAATTTTAAATTCGGTACATTTTTACATTACGTCCAACTCATCGTTCACATTCGACACGTCAATTTTTATAGCTTTTCTGGCAAGGTTAGGGTGTCTATTCCGAAAGCTGTTCTTAACATGGGTAGATTGGTAGGTGTGTCAGAAATTTCGTGAAAAATTGTGAATAATTCCACCCCGTCTTTCCAAGCTTATACCTCCTCGAAAAATGTAACTCAAGCCCTAATTTTTTTTCAATTAAAGGCGCAAGGACTAAGGTTTCATTAAAAAAAAAAATTTTTTAAATTAAAAAAAACAAACAACGTGTTTTTTTTTAGGTTTTAAACTTCGGACTTTACAGGTAAATTTCTAAAAAAAAACACTACTTTTTTGTTTTAAATTTGAATATATAATTTATTGACCTTTTCTCTTCAATTTGTAATATATAACACTTTGGTGAGTAAATTATTTATTTTTTAATAGACATTTCAAAACGGGAGGCGTGAATTATTCGACCCCCTGTCTTTCCAAGCTTATAACTACTCCTAAAATGTAATTCAAGCCCTAATATTTCTTAAAATTAAAGGAGCAAGGACCAAGGTTTCATAAAAAAACAAAAGAAAAAACAAACAACGTGGTTTAAAAAAAAGGTTTTAAACTTCGAACTTTACAGGTAAATTTCTAAAAAACACTACTTTTTTGTTTTAAATTTGAATATATTACTTATTGACTTTTTCTCTTCAATTTGTGATATATAAAACTTTGGTGAGTAAATTAATTATTTACTTTTTAATAGACACTTGAAAATGGGAGGGGACGTGAATTAAAAAAAAACGTTTGTCTAAAATAGTATATCCGGTTTATTGGAAAGGGCATAAAATTTCACATTGACCCTAAAAATATCGTAAAAATAGAATCAATAGAAAAATTTTGATAGATTTTTAAAGTTTAAAAATTGAAAAATTTTGAGTTCGTAAAATTCATTACTGTTTTTTTTTAAATTAAAAAAATATATTTCTATTACTATTAAACCCACTTTAATGGTTTATTTTGGAAGTATAATCCATAAAGAAAATAAACAACCCACTTTTAAAAGAGAAATTATGAGTTTTTATATTTTATTCGCAGTTTCGTGATAGGGGTGTCAAAAATTCCTACAAAAATTCTGATACATCTACTAGATTGGAGTGTTTGTTAGTTGTAAACGTACCCGACAACCTATAAATGTCAACATTTCCAATGTGAATTGTAAGCTAGACTTATGTAAAAAATAACAAAAGATATACCAAACTGACTTTTTCGTTTAAAAATGGAATCATTTCCCTTTCGTTATTAACTTTTAAAAAAAAAATTTTTTTCAATAAATATTTCGTGTTTTATATACATAAAGTACAATTGTTGAATGTTACTGTTTTGATTATATTCGTTTGGGGAGCAAAATTAAAAAATTAAGAAAGATTAAAACGAAGCGAAATTTAAGTTTCCGTTCCATTTTTACAACAACTGTGAAACAGCGCATACTCAGCAAGTTTTATCGTAATTTATAGGCATAATGTTGAAACACTAAATCAACATTTTATTTGTTTTTTTGCATAATTAATGATGGAAGTATTTTCTGTTTGTTTTCTAAACATCTGTTAAAAAAATAAATAATTTGTACATTCTTTGGAAAAAGAAGAATCAAAATTTTTCTCTACTTTCATATAACTATTTACAGTGTTTATGTAAAGCAGTCATCTGTTCTTTTTATAATAAAAATTCCGTTTTCAAAGAGAAACGTTTACTGCCAAATTTCTTTTAAAAAAAGTGCAAGTTTTCCTGAAAAAGAAAACTTTCACCTAACAATTTATGGTAAAAAATTAATCTTTTTTGGGGGAAAAAACAACAACTTTTATTGATTAAAAAAATTGCAAAAAATAATAAAAGTAAATAAACGAACAAAATGCAATTTTTCTTGAGGAATGTGTTCCATTTTAACAAACTGAGCCACAGCAACGCATGGCCAGGTACAGCTAATATCTCATAATATGTTAACATTAAGCCATTTTGAATTGAGATAATAATTAAGTGATTAATTTTGTGCTATGACACAGATAATGTCAAGAATTGTAAATGGCAACTAAATTAAAAAAATAAATTGTAAGATGGTCAATATCATGAACTTTCCTTGAAATATAGACTATTGTCATTCATTCATTTTATATATATAAATAATATAAAGTTGAATGTGTGTGTGTGTGTGTGTGTGTGTGTGTGTTGTCACGAATAAGCTCCTATAGGGTTGACTATTTTAAAAAAAACTGATTACATATAATGATAGAAGATGTATTGAGACACAGGAATGGGTATGTTTGATCTGGCAGAACGGTGGTTCATTAAAATTGTGGAGTCTGCATTCGCGCCTGGTCCACAAAGTATGGAAATAAAAAAATTTTAAATTAAAAAAAAACGTTTACAAGTGTTTTTGATATAGATTTACATAATAATACTTTGATAAGTATGTTTTAACTTAAATAGGGATGGTATAATAAAATTGTGGGGTCTGCGTTCGCGCATGGCCTCCATAGAATGGAAATAGGCACAAACTTTAATAAAGACTTTTCATATCTATCTGCGTAAGTATATTTTGATAATTATGTTTCATTTTGAACAAATATGGTATAATAAAATTATAGGGCGTTTGTTCGCGCCTAACTTCCATAGAATGGAAATATGTCACAAAGTTTAACAAGGTTTTTTAATATAGATCCACAGAATATTGTGATAAGTGTTTCAGTGTGAACAGGTATGGTATAATAAATTATGGGATTTATCTATTTTATTTTTACTTTCATTATATTTTGCTTTGGTTTTGATACCCCCAAATTCGAAGCTATCTCTTTACAACCGTTCCTTTTCATAACCTATCATACTTTCATAAATCATAGTCCATTTTCTGTAGGCTGTTTTTTAACCCAGTCAACGACGGGTACTTTTGCTAGTATATATATATATATATATATATATATATATATATATATATATATATATGTGTGTGTGTGTGTGTGTGCGTGTGTGTATGTGTGTGTGTGTAGTCATCCACATACAGTACTGGTTCGCTATTTCACAGCTCATCAGTGCTGCTCGACAGGAAACTGCCTCAAGCCAGGATCGAAACCCGACCGCCCAAATGACAGTCAAGGCTTCTCACTATTACGCTATACGACTGATCCTCTGTGGGTAATGAATTAACGATGTTTTGAGATATATATATATATATTTATATATGTGTGTGTGTGTGTATAAATATATATATATATATATATATATATATATATATAGCTATATATATATATATATATATATATATATTTAGAGAGAGAGAAAGAGAGAGAGATATTGGTAGCGAAAGAGAGAAATGTGCTTTCACTGAAAGAATGTATGACGCTAAATCTTCATAAAAATCCCCCAAGGGATTATCCATTAGGATTAATTCCGATGTTTATCTTATTTGCAGTTGGAGTTGTCTCCTCGTCAATTTGTAGAATGTCAAGATGCCGATCTGACATGTTGGAAGCAAGATATGGAATTGGTTTGTCGTCAACTTTTCATTAATTTCACCTTTGATGTTAATGAGCTGAGTAACGCAGTCAGCGTGATCCTCTCGCGGATAAAGGCAGGATCAATATACAACTTCATCAATTAACAGCAGAAGACCGTGGAAGAGGAGGCCTTCAAGCGAAGTAATTGGAAATATAAACATGGTTCGTAATGAGCAAGGTGGTTGCGTGGGTGTAATGATTTTCAGAAGAGGAGTAAAAACCCACCGGGATTTGATTATATCGATTGAATAGAAAAGCTATTTGAAATTGTCCGTATATAATACATTGTATATAATACATTGTATATAATACATTGTACAAAATGTTTAAAGAACCTACAGCATGATTACGGGATTTTGTTTTGTCGCGAGATGTTGTATTCACAATAAGATTTGGAAATTTATTCTTTTTACTCGTCATCATCATCATCATTATCATCATCATCATCATTGTCATAATAATCCGAAGAGTCTGTTGTTGCTATCGGTTTCCCCAAGATTTTTAGTCACGTGCAAGCGACTCTATAAGTCACTCCGTCGGTTGGTCTGTCCCTAAAACTTTTGTGCTTGGCCTTTTTGGTTAAGATCAAAGTTCTGTTATTAATAGATGCTGTTTTTAGCTTTTTAAGCTTTTCTTGGCCTTTTGGCAAAGATCAAAGTGTAGTCCCTTACCCACAAAATTTTCTTTTCTCTATTCACCCCCATCTAGAGGGCATCCCCACCTAGAGACTGACCCACAGAAGCGAGGTTCCTTTTACAAACCTAGTGGAACGGGCAGTCCATCAACTAGACGGGTTTGGGAGGGTCCTACTAATCACCTTTTGTTTTTTCTTCCCCCGCCCTCGACACAAATGAATTATTGTACCATTTTATTGTTATCTTTTTTGTTTTTACACGTCAATAAAAAATGTTTTAAAAACTGGGAGTTAAGTAGGACGTCTCCCAATATGAAAGGGTGAATGCGGTATTATGGTGAAAGAAGATACTAGCTGGGGGAAACTTTTGATTTTGTTCAGTTCTGGAGTGACAAGGATGACCAACGACCCCCAAAATCCCCCCTTTTGAGTTGGCCATATGCCTAAGTTTTTTGTTCATCGTTGATTTTTACTGTATTTTTAACATGAATAAAAGATTTAATATCTCAAACTGTAGTATCTGTTCCGGCAGATACTGCAAGCAAAGACCATAGGTGGGGTTTCCCCCACATATAAGACCTTGGTCAATGTAGGGGCAACCCTTCATACCAATTGTCACTATCCAGCTTCCCTACTCCCTGGGGAGTTGGTCCCCATTTCCCCTTCACTTCTCACATTAAAAATCGGCCTTGTGCCTAATTTGCTCGGTTTGGGAGCAAATAAATACAGCTTTTCTTGGCCTTTTTCTCCCAGCTACCTCATCTTGGATTTTTTTCAAGAGGTCCGCCACTTGACCACACCATTCAAGTTTAAGGCTTTCACTTTGGTCACTTTTGTGACTCTACTAAACTTTGTCAGTGGGACCGACCCCCTCTTTGGGGAGTCTGGACCCTTTTCGCTCCCCCAGGACCGATGCCATTGTGTGGTAGTCTGGACCCGAAAACTGATCCCTTCTTTGGGAGTTTGCTGTTTTCGGGACCAACAACACTTTTTTTGGTAGACTCGACTTGGTTTTAGTTTGTTGGGTACTTCGTTTCCTCCTCTCTTCTTAGGTTGAAATGGTCTATTCTCTCCTCTCTTAATCGCCCGAGCAGCACTCTGACCTGCCAGGCCCAATCTTTGTCTTCCTTCACTGCTCTCCCAGTGGATTGAGCAGATCGGGCTCTCTTTTTCGCTTCCTTGGGGTTGTTTGCGTGTGTAGGGTGGATGTTTCGTTTCTGCTCCCCTCTCTGGGCAGAGATGCCTATCCCCTCTCTCTCTTAATTGCAACGCGGCATTCTGACCTACTAGCACCCACTGCATCTTCCTTCGCTGCTCTCCCCCTTTGTGAAGGATCAGAGCTGACTAATCTGACATCCCCATGGGGAGAGGTCAATCCACTTTCTCTCTTCTGACCTCACCCACTCCCCTCCACCCCCCCCCATTTCCCTGCATTTTTTTCTCCCTCGCTACATTTTGGTTCGAGTCAGCGGCTGGTGCAGTTTTGTCTGCATGATGCCGGGAAAAAGGCATATACCACCCCAGATACACCCCACTCGAGTACTCCCCATCGGAGGGAGCACCCACCACGAACGAATCCCGGCACCCTCTTCCTCGAACAAGAGGAAACTTCAAGAGTCAGAGTAAGAGATCGCATCGGAAGAAGAGAAGACCACAGCAGAGACAGTGGCAGAAACAGCAAAGACAGCAGAGACAGGTGAAAGAACGAAGACAAAGAGGAGGAAGACGAAGGGAAACACCCCCACCCCAAAAGACAAAGTTTATAACACCGAGGCTGATCTCCCCACAACCCCAAACCCCAAACAGCCAGCGCAAAAGGCCCCCTCCATCCCCAAACCCTCCAGAACTCTAGCATGCAATCCATCCCCAGAAAGGAAAAATAACGCGCCCAAAAAAGTAACACCCCCAGCGCCAAACACCCCTACACATGACACGTCCACACCCATTTCCTCCTCCCCTACTCCTTCTCCCCCCTTCTCCCCCCTGCTAAAGAGAAACCAACCCCAACCACAACTGTCTGCATGGAGCAGACAAAAAGACTCCCGTTCCTTCCAGGAGGAAGGATATGTGAGATGGGCCTTCTGCAGGCAACACCAGAGCTGAAAGGCCAGCAGAAGATCCGTTACAACCAACTAAGGAACTTGACCTATATCGGTAGGGACAATATCACCGATCCCACCAACTTCAAAGACGCTCCCTTGTTGACCACATTTGTTAGGGTCAGCAAGGATTCCAGGACAGAGGCTCTCTGGGCCATAATAGATGCCGCAAAGTATGCAATCCCGGGCCAGCAGCTGGTGAACATGGAGCATCCTTCGCTGAACAATTTATTTTACAAATGTGAGGGCAGAGCCCCTGTTTACATCCACCCCTCCTTTTAATGGGCACTCAAACTAACCTTTCCCCTGGACATGGGAGGCGTGGCCAAGAATGGATCATCCTCAGCTGAATTACTGACCGGAAGCCTTGGACAAGCTTGCCACATTCTCACCCCCGTGGATTTCAGGCCCATGTGTAATGTAGGTGACCATGGCTTTAAACTTGGCTACTTATAATGTGAGGGGCGTCAGATGTCGAAGCAAGGCCGCACGCGTGCTAAGAGATCTGGTGTCCCTCAAGGTAGATATTGCCACTATACAGGAGACCCACTTTATTTGTGACGGGGATTGTCAGGTGCTGGTGAGCGACTACAATGTTTACTCAGCATATGGCAATACCTATAGTCGTGGAATCTCCTTGCTAATAAATCGCACCCTATCAGCATCAGTTAATGTTGTTCACGCAGACGAGTACGGGCGGGCGATTGTCGTTGATGTTGCCGTTAATAACAGTGTGTTTCGGATAGTCACAGTTTATGCAGCTAATTCTGCTGTGGAAAGGGCTTCTTCTTTCGACGAGTGGAGGGCTTTGTAGATGATCCGGAGAGGGTAGTCTTAATGGGTGATTGGAATGTCATCCTTGATCCCAGGATAGATAAGATCGGGTGGACTAGCGGGTCGGTGTGGTGTGACAGCAGTCTGTCTGACCTGATGGCTACGTGCAACCTGGTCGATAGATTTTGCGTGGACCACCTGGGGCGGGAGATGTGGACGTGGCATCTTAATGCGCCTTCCCATCCAAGTACTTACTTGGATCGGATGTTAGTTAGAAGAGGCGATGTAGATTTCCTAACTTGCCCCACGTTCAACTTTTTAGGACACTCGGACAATAAACTAGTTATGGCCTGTCTGTACTTGAGCTCTAGACCTAAACTGGCCAGATACTGGAAGTTCAACAGCACCTTGTTGGAGCTGGAGGACTACCGGTTGAAGGTCACAGAGATAATTCAATGGGCATTAGTGGGGGCGGTTACCGGGAGTAAGTGGTGGGTTAGTTTCAAGGTTAAGATTAGACGCTTCTTGGTCCAGTACAGCCAACACATCATGCTAGATTAGGCTAAGGCCAAGAAGCGTATAGAGAATAGGCTAATTCGGGCGGTGGAGGGGGGTACCCCCTAGAGATAGCCTAATAACCCTAACCCTAACTAAACAAGACCTCAACCGCTTGGTTAGCGAGTGGTACGTGGGCCAGATAGTTAGAGCTAGGCTAATGAAAGTCTCGAATGAGGCTGTTAATGTAGCTGCTGTTGAGCGTAAGGCTGCTCTAAGGCGCGGCTCGGACGGGTACATTTGAAAGGTAAACGACCTGGAAGGGCACGCCCTCGTGTCGATGCGGGAGATTTACGAGGGGTTTTGAAAGCATCTATCGGAGCGCTTCACTTAACTACCCAGACTCAGGGTTGAAGAGTTTGGCAGCTATTTGGCCGACTAGCCACGCCTTACGACGGCGTGAGCAGCTAGCTGTGATGGTCTTTGTTTGGAACATGAGATCATTACTGCGTTGAAGCAGGTCAGCTGCAACAAGTCCCCAGGACTTGATGGTCTATCCTACGAATTCTACTTGAGACTGTCGCCCATGTTGGTCTCTATTCTGAAGGATATATTCAACCATTGGTTTGTTCAGGGCTCCATCCCTGGGCAGGTGACCAAGGGAGTGATTACATTGCTGAGCAAATGTCAACGGCATGGTGGGGAGTAAGATTTAGACGATTTCAGGCCCTTGACTCTGCTAAACACAGAGTTAAAGATTTTGGCCAAGGTTCTTGCGAATCGCTTGCAGATTGTCATCACTGACTTGATCAAACCAGACCAGATCTATGCTGTGAAGGGTAGATCGATTCAGAACAATCTTCATCTGATATGCACGATCATAGAAGGGACAGAAGACAACGCTGAGGCCACACTGATCAGTTTGGATCAGTCCACAGCTTCTGATAGGGTGGACCATCGGTTCCTGGGATCTGTGCTGGAGGCCGCCGGATTTAATCTGGACTTCCGCAAGTGGATCTCTGTACCGTATGACAGGCCGATGGTAGCGGTGCAGATCAACGGTAAGCTGTCGGAGTCTTTATCCATCTCCCAGTCGGTGCAACAGAGTTGCCCACTGTCACCTCCCTTGTACGTCCTGGCATTGGAACTCCTCCTTTGCAAGTTAAGGGGCGAGGCGACTACACCAGTCCTGCATGGGATAGCTCTCTGGATACATATGACCAGGGTTTCCGAGTTCGCTGATGACGTCACCGTGTTCGTGTTTTGCCCCACGGACATTCAAGCAGTCACCGAGGTGCTCGCTCAATACAAAGAAGTTACGGGGGCCGTCTTCAATCACAGTAAGTCGGTGGGTCTGCGGTTGGGTGCCTGGAATGGAGTAAATTCGCTTCCGGGCATCTTCAGTTGGACCGACAGCCCGGTCCAGATCCTCGGTGTGTGGTTCAGACCAGGTCTCCAGCTGAAGAAAAACTGGACGGAAGTACAGACCAAGGTCGAATCCTCTGTCAAGACTTGGGTTCAAAGGAAATTGTCATTGAAGAGTCAGGTGGAGGCGTGTGCTACATACGTCTTTCCGCTCATCCTTTACCATCTGTCTGTACTTACCCTCCCTGCAAAACGACGAATCAGCTTACAGGAGCACTTCAGCACACTCTTGTGGAATGAGGATAAGCATTATGTTTGCCGAGAAGTCTGTGTTTGAAATCCGATCAAGGGAGGCTTGGGACTGCCCGATCTCCTGTGTCACAAGCACGCAGAGAGGTTGGCCTTCCTGAGCCGTTCGTTGTAGGTAGACGTTCTATGGGTCACTGCTGTTGGAAGCTTGTTTTCCAATCTCACACCTGACTCCTCGGTCGAAGCTCGGCAAAGACTGAGGGGGGAACAAACATTCTATGCCGAATGCCGGTCCGCACTTAGAGTGTTGCCGAGGACCAGTGTTCTTGAACAGTCTAGGAACAGGCTTTATCAGAAGCTAGTGGGGCGTAGCACAAAGGAACCGCTAGTGAAACAGATGGGGATGTCGTTAGAGGAGGTCCGCTCCCAGTGGAGTTGGGCGCCAGGAATGAACTTTCTTACAAACTCCCTTACCTGGCGATTTGTCCGGAATGCACTGCCCCTCCTTGAAGAACTCAACCTGTACAATGAAGAAACCCGGGTCTACTGCCTGCGCTGCAACGAGGACATGAGGGAAACAACCGGTCATGCATTTTTCCACTGCAGCAGGCTCAAGACCCTCCAAGGTACGTCAACGAGGTAACGGCTCGCATCGATGCCAAGTGCTGGCTTGAAATCGATGAGTCATATTTTGTGAAGAACATTGATCCGCCACTCCCTAGGGAGAAAAGAATGGTTTTTCTAACGATACTAGCAGTAGCGAGGATGGTCATATGGATCACACGCCTCAAGCGAGTCCGCGAAGGGATATCTGTTCCGGATCGGGATCTGATCGTCTACTTTAAACATCTGCTTAAAGTAAAGATCAGATGCGATTGGAAGAGTTTGCCTCGACTGGCCTTTGACAAGACGTGGGTGCATGACGCTAGCTTGTGCATCCGGCGAGGCATCAAGTTTGAATTCGTGTTACCACCATAAGCATGGCACATGCTGTACTGGGTGCTACGGAGCCCATCCCACTAGGTTAGACAAATAAATAGTAAAGAGACTCTTGACTTTTGTTTGAGAGAGAAAATGCCTGTGTGTCCATCGGTGCTTTGTTTGGGGCTTTTCCGGGGGATCTGGCTGGTTGTTTTTTGGGACAGTCCTTTGCCATGTGTCCCATGTGCTGACAGTGGTAGCAGTGCGGCCTTCTCCCCTGCATGATCAGTGTCATGGTCCAGTCCCCAAACTTGAGCATGGCTGGAAGGGTGTAAAATTCGCCCTTGTCTAGGACCATTCAAACTTTGTAATCCCCGGTCAACACAACGTGATGACCGCAGCATGGGATGACCACTTCCATGTCGCCGTACTGGATCATTATGGCACCGAGCTCCATTCCGGTCATGTAGCATGGAACATTTAGGACTGAGACTGAGGTGATTCTTTTGTTAGAATATACCGGCTGGAGCCGAATATTTCTGGTTCCGGGGTCGGACCTAGCCAGTCTTCTTGCCTCTTCTTGACTGGGGAGCAGGATGTCGCACATGGCGAAACTTCTGCATACGTAGCTGACTGGTATGTTCAGTCCGATGAGGTTTTGTCGACACCTGTTAAGCTCCTGGTCTTAAGGTCAGAGGTGACAAGGGAGAGAACTCTCTTCTCCAGCTCTTCGATTTGTTCCTGAAGGAGTTTAATGTTTATCTCATCTGTGACGGCCTTGTAGGTTGAGTTGAAGAGCTCTCTGTACTCTTCTGGTGTCATCTGCTCCTGGTTCTGTGGGCCCCATGTCGCTGTTCCGTCCTATTTATTGTTGGATGGACCAGGACAAGGGGTGGCTGCTGTTTCTTTCTTTTTCTGCTGCTGCTGCTGTATAGTTGCCTTGTTTGGAGGTAGGCTTGGCCAGTCCTCCTGGAATGTCGTGCACTGGTTGTGGCCTAATCTCTGGCCCCCTACCTTGGTTTTGCCCAGAAATTGTGGAGTGGGCTTCTCCTCCGCAGACTTGGTTGTCACAGGATTGCCTTTTGGGACTTTGGGTGGAGTTGGCGTGTTTAGGGAGGCTTCGGGCGGTGAAGGTGCCCTGTATTCCCCCCGAGAATTTTGAGCGATGCTAGGGTGTCTCTGAACAGAGATCTGGTTCTGCAGGCAACGCCATCCTCGTTTTCCTCCATTTCTGATTTTGGGGAGTTGTTCTCTTGGGGAGCTGGTGTTGGGTGACCGGAAAGGGATTGGGAGACTGGTGGTGCTACAGGCTGTGGTCCATCAGTGTCGTCTTTGGTCTCCTCACCTCCAGCTTCTCTTCGCTCTTCTGCAGGGAGGTTGTTATCTTGGGGAGCAGAAGTGGTGAAGTCTTCTGCAGCTGACGAGGATTGGGGTGGAACAGGTGTCGCTGGGTGTGTACCACCTGCCGGGTGCATCGTTCCCTCGTCAGCCATTTTTTCCGGTGTCCTCCGTTTCGTCATGGTCCTCTTGGGGAGTGTTTGCTTCGACCGACGAGGATTGAGGTGGAACCGGTGTTGCTGGGTATGTACCACCGAGTTTGAGCCTCGTTCCCTCGTCGGCCGCTTCTTTGACTCCCCGCTCTGGGGAGTGGCCCTCGTGGAGAGCAAGGGGCTGGGTTTGTTGCCCTCCTGGTGTTGGCACTGTCTGTGTTGCCGCGGGCTGCGTCCCTACCCTGGCTTTCTCCTCCTCTTCATCCCTCGTGGGAGGTGCTCCCTCCGATGGGGAGTACTCGAGTGGGGCGATGTGGCGCATCTGAGGTGGTATATGACTTTTCCCCGGCATCGTGCAGACAAAACTTCACCGGCCGCTGACGCGGACCAAAGTGTAGCGGGGGAGAAAGGAAAATACAGGGAAATGGGGGGGGGGGAGGTTAAAAGAGAGAAAGTGGATTGACCTCCTCTCACGGGGATGTAAGATTAGTCAGCTCTGATCCCCCGCAAGGGGGGGAGAGCAGCGAAGGAAGACGCAGTGGGTGCTAGCAGGTCAGAGTGCCACATCGCAATTAAGAGAGAGAGGGGTTAGACATCTCTGCCCAGAGAGGGGAGCAGAAACGAAACACCCGCCCTACCCACGCTGAAGAAAGCTACCCTACCACTACTCCCTCTATCTTTTTGTTTTATCACCCCCTAGTCAACCCTTACTGGAAGGTCGCCGCCTACCCCCCCCCCATCTTCCCCTTTTTTTTTTGTTTTTGACAATTATTTATTTTTCCTCCCTACCCCCGATAAGAATTCTCCCACTAGGGATCTTCCTGCTTGTTTTCGGTGCCCCGGAAAACAGTAGGTGATCTAACTTTCTAGATTAGCTCAGGGAGGGGCCTTACTAACAATGCACTAGGTAATTTTATTTTTTGTATATTTTTTCTAGATTACCCACTCCCCAACACAAACTGTTTCTCTTCCAAATTCAAGAACCTTTTATTTTCCAATGAATTGAACTTTTTTCACACACTCACACACACACACATTTTGATAATAAATATAAAAAAAAAATTACGCACACACACACACACACACACACACACACACACACACACACACACACAGAAATTATAAATCTATTCTTTTTTGTAAAAATGCTGGGGTTTTCATTAAGTTAGTTTAGAGTCCACAGAGTGAATGAGGTATTGTGGTAAATGTTGCCAGTCAAGAGTAAAGTCGCTAAAGACTCCAATTTTCACTTTAGTAACAAAGACCCTGCAACACTCCCCATCCAACTTCTTGTATGGCCTTGTGCCTAAGTTTGTTTACAAATGTTAAGTTTTTGCTTTTATTTTTTGAATTTTTTCATTATTTAATTATAAATTTTTTTCATTATGGAAATAAACTATATAAACAAGATCAAAGTGTAGTATCTGTTCTGGCAGATACTGCAAGCAAAGACCATATATGGGAGCGACCCCACATATAAGACCTTGGTCAATGTAGGAGCAACCCTTCATACCAATTGTTACTATCCAGCTCCCCTACTCCCCGGGGAGTTGGTCCCTATTTCCCCTTCACTCCTTACATTAAGAATCGATCTTGTGCCTAATTTGCTCGGTGGGGGAGCAAATAAATACCCTTTTCTTAGCCTTTTGGCCAAGATCAAAGTGTAATATCTGTTCTTACTACATGCTGTACTTATGTTTGTAACTTTTTCTTGCGCACATAGCTAAGATCAAAGTGTAGTATCTGTTCTTAACAGATGCTGCACTTACATTTGTAACTTTTCCTTGGCAATCGAAGGGGAAACACTTTCATGCTAAGGCATTTTTAGTCGTATGCAAGTCCCTCCATCGGTTGGTTTGTAAAACGTTTACATTTTTTTTTTAAGCAAGGGGTATGGAGTAACATTTTTGTCCCCAGATTTATCAGAGAGGGACTTATGTTTTCAATGGGTCCGTCTGTCTGTTAGTCCAGAGGATTGACAGATAACCGTCCATTAGTTTTTCCTGAAATTTTGTCACAAATTATATTTTAATATATAAATGTGCATAGTAATTTTTTTTTTAGAAAAATCCTGTTTTGCCTGCAGGGGGTCAAAAATGGCCAAAAATGACACTTTTTGTCCCGTAACATTTGATCCATCCATTAGATTTTTCTGAAACTTGCTCAAAATGTGGAAGGCATTGTTCTTAATATGAATTCAGTATGGGTGACCCTGGCAAAAGTCTGGTTTGCGACCCCCGGGGATTTTTTTGCTTCTGGCGTGTTTTTCATATTTCTTAACAAAAACTCGATATGTCTATATAGTGGTTTCCCATGTTGCGTAATGTAAATA
The DNA here is from genome assembly GCF_053919585.1 of Euprymna scolopes. NCBI lineage: Eukaryota > Metazoa > Mollusca > Cephalopoda > Sepiida > Sepiolidae > Euprymna > Euprymna scolopes. Next base: position 63,735,370 of record NC_136518.1, read on the forward strand.
TACATGTGTTACGGTGTGAAACTGCACTGTTTGTCCATTGTCACTGGTATTCGGCATTCCAAGTGGCTCATCAGGGGTCAAAAATGTACAAAAATTGCAAAAAATGACACTTTTTGCCCCATAAATTTTTACCTATCCATTAGACTTTTCTGAAACTTGTCCAAAATGGGGAGGCCATTGTTCTTAATATAAATTCAGTATGGGTGACCCTGGTAATATTCTGGTTAGCGTCCCTTGGGTACATTTAATGCTAGAAAACACACCTTTTTGGAACTCCCATGCAGCACCAATTTTTAAAACTATATTTCGTACAGAGGGGGACCATGCATGTGCGGCTCGTTTTTTAAGCAAGGGACATGGAGTAACATTTTGGTCCCCCGATTTATCAGAGAGGGACCTATGTTTTTGGTGCGTTTGTCTGTCCGTTAGTCCGGGTGATTGACAGATAACTGTCAATTAGTTTTTCCTGAAATTTTGTCACAAATTATATTTCAATATATTGATGTGCATAGTAAAAAATATGTTTTGTGCGGAAATTCCCATTTTGCCTACAGGGGGCTCAAAAGACGTAAAAAATGCCTCAAAATGGCCAAAAATGACACTTTTTGTCCCGTAACAAATCCATCCATTAGATTTTTCTGAAGCTTGCCCAAAATGTGGACGGCATTGTTCTTAATATAAATTCAGTATGGGTGATCCTGGCAAAAGTCTGGTTTGCATCCATCGGGGACTTCTAGTGTTGAAAACGCCCTTTCTTCTGGCGCGTTTTTTCATATTTCTCAACAAAAACTTGATATGTCTATATAGTGGTTTCCCATGTTACTGAATGTTAATATACATGTGTTTAGGTGTGAAACTGCACTGTTTGTCCATTGTCACTGGTATTCAGCATTCCAAGGGGCTCATAAGGGGTTAAAAATGTACCACAATTGCTAATAATGAAACTTTTTGCCCCATAAATTTTTACCTATCCGTTAGACTTTTCTGAAACTTGTCCAAAATATAACTTTTCCTTGGCCACATGGCTAAGATCAAAGTGTTTTTACACGTCAATAAAAAATGTTTTAAAAATTGGGAGTTAAGTAGGACGTCCCCCAATATGAAAGGGCGAATGCGGTATTATGGTGAAAGAAGATACTAGCTGGGAGAAACTTTTGACTTTGTTTAGTCCTGGAGTGACAAGGATGACCAACGACCCCCACAATCCCCCCCTTTGAGTTGGCCATGTGCCTAAGTTTTTTGTTCATCGTTGATTTTGACTGTATTTTTAACATGAATAAAAGATTTAATATCTCAAAGTGTAGTATCTGTTCTTAACAAATGCTGCACTTGTTCGTAACTAATAAGTAAATGTGTTACAGTCCGACTGACGGAGAACAGTTTTTTTTTTAAATGCATACCACAGAATAGTTTTTTTAGTTGTGTGCAAGCAACTCTATAAGTCACTCAGTTGGTCGGCCCGTAACACATGTACTTTTTATTTCTTTTTATGTTTATTACACAACTATTTATTGGTTTTCGGGGTTCCTGAATACGAAAATAACTTTTCAAATTCCCTAAATCAAATAATTTTTTGTGCTATAAAGTGGGGGATCACTTTTCTGTATTAATTTAATCTAAAATGATCACCCACTTTACAACCAGTCAGTCTCAAAGCCATTCAAGTCATTCTCCAGGTCATTCAAGTTGTTTTGAAGGATTCCAGTTATTTTTTAAGCATTCAAGTCATCCTTAAGTTCATTAAGCCATTATAAGTCATTTACTTTTTATTCATTTAAGTCATTTAAGCCCATTTTTCGGTCATTTTAGTTTATCTTTAAGAATTTTATGTCAATCCTACATTCACGTATTCATTCATTATATGAGAGCACACGACTAATGGCTATCGGCCTTGTTCTCATGAGAATTATTTCTAGAAAGACATCGGATACTTACAGGAAGGACCACGCGAAGGTTGCCAACATCCTAAGTGAAATGGAATTTTTGTGGAACGAACTGGATTCGAACTTGGGACTCCCAAGTCGTCAGTCCATTTCGTTAACAACTTGACCACTGTCACTTCCCATCCTTTTTACTCAGAGAGTCTAAGCCTTTTTCTTTACCAAGCAGCATAACTCACCACCACCAACAACATGACGACGACGACCACCACTACCACCACCACCACCACCGCATCATTATTATCATCATCATCATCATCATCAATTAATTTTACTCATCGTAGGAAACGTATTCTTCTTGTGAATAGATAGAAAGATGGAGAAAGAGAGAAAGTCTTCATGAAAATCCATTGGAAAATAAGTTAAGAGGGTCACCATCATCATCATCATCATCATCATCATCATCATCATCATCGTCGTCGTCGTCGTTTTAGCGTCTGTTTCGCATGCTGGCATATTTAACAAACAGCTTTAACAAATTGACTCCCAACCTACCCTATCTCCAGCCAGGTATTTGTTTATCCACCTTTCTTTCATGTCCTGGTTACAAGACGCTGAACTAATACTGATAATCATCTCGCAGATAAAGAAAAGATGTGATACGCTGCTCGATCAGTTAGTGGTCGAAGACCATTGAAAAGGAGGCCTTTAAGTAAAAAAAATCAGAAATATATGCATGCCTCCGCGTATGGGTGTAATGAGCACTCTAGAACAGGGGTCTCCAAACTACGGTCCGCGGGCCAAATCCGGCCTGCCAGAGCCTGTAATTTGGCCTGCGGAGCTCTTATGGAAAACATAAAAATGTTCTGGATGTTTTTTTAAATGGAAATATATGAAAATAGTGTGGTGGTTTTTCCTTTTGTTCAGAAAATGATTTAAAGAAAATGAGGTTTTGGAGAACCAGTTTCACTAAAAAGCAAAGCTAATCAGCAAAACAGTATAAAAGATGTTCAGCTAATTTGATTGTATTACTGCAGCTGTGTAGCTTTGGAAATTCAGCAATATGCACCCCCCCCCCACTGGTCGAAAAGTTTTGAGACCCCCTGCTCTAGAAGATAAGTGAAAATGCAGGAAGCAAAGTTACCGAGAATTACCAATTTATTTATATACTAAATGTTCACCACTTACAAAGGCCAAAAGCCACTCGAGGCTAATGATTAGAAAAATCTTTCAGTTAGATGACGGGACAATATTATGAAAGGATTGAGAACTATTCAGAGGATGATTCCATACATTTCCTATTTATATACCTTCAATCAATTTTAACTGAATTAAGAGCACACTTCAAGCAAAGTCACCCGAAGTTTGACGTGAGCCGGTCAGACTAAAATCAAACATCATAAAAAAAAACGTATCTAATACAGAATGTTCCTCAAGTGGTATTAATTGGAGCTTCTTACATCAAGTGGGTTGATGTCTTGTCTGGAAAAATTTCCATAAAAAGTCAAAAAATAAAATATAATCAAACCCTACTCAAATTCCATGATTTTCAATTATCACGGTGTTGTCTCACCAGCTATCTAATATTCATTAACTGTTATCCTCGCGTGCCTTCTGAGCCTTGATATGCGGTTGTTTGATATTTGGCAGGTGACGCCAGAAAGAGAGGCATTCGATGGGTTGTACACACGAAAATTAGTTTCAGTTGAGGAATGTGAGGCTTTTCACCATTGTCTATTGAAATGCATAATTTGATCAGATGTGAGAGGATATCAGTCAAAAGGTCGAGACAATAGACAATGGGAAATATTAAACATTCCAGAATGGAAGAATATTTATATAAATCGATACAACAGTACAGGCAGAAACAGAGAGTGGTTACAGACTGAGGACAAGCTGAAACATTTTCTTCACTGCCAAATAAGACGGTGACTCTCAAGTAAAAAGAAAATAATAAGTTGCTTAAAATTTGTTTAAATTTAAGCAAAGTCAAAGGATGCTTGCTGCGGGCCTGTCAGATTAAAATCAAATATGGTAAAAAAAAAAAAAAAACCTATTCAATACAGAATTTTCCCAAAGTGTTTCCTTATTTTTTATCAAGATTTATTGAAATTTAAAAAGAAAAACTATTTGGGGAATATTCTGTATTAGATTCGTTTTTTATATTTGATTTTACTCTGACAGGCCCGCAGCAAGTGTCGGGAGACTTTTCTTGAAGAAAGACAAATTAAGCCCTTTGTTGTTGTCCAAGCTTTTCGAACTTGCAATATATGATCGTATTTCATAGACGGCGCACATATTTCGTAAATTTCTTGTTTCTTGGACTTCATTCTTTCTGCCACATGCGACCCACTTTACTAATGAGTCGCTGCTCAGAAGCCATTTGAGGATAAGGTTTTTAAGGGATTTTTTTTATGCTTCTTCACTTACCAAGAGCGACACAAAAATAAGGGTAAGTGAGATTTTCATTTCGAAATGAAATAGTAGAGAATTGGGAACTATTGTTAATTCACTGGATGACTCAACAGATATTTGTTGTCATTAGCCTTGAAAACGACCATATTGTAGTCTTCATGGAAACATAGCCACGGTTATGTGTTCCATGGGCGGGAAGTTCTTGAAAAGAAACTCTGTTTATGGAAGCTCTGTCTGATCTCAGAGGAAGAATAGCCAGTTCTTTGCAGTGTTTGTAGCAGGAAAATTCTTGCTGAGAAGGTTTTATGGAGAGGAACCCAAGCTTGAAGCTAAGCCGGGCACCTATTGTGGAGATTTCATAATGATACCTTATACAGGACGTATGGAAAATTGAGGGCATAACTTTGGAGATACTGGTATAGCTTTTGAACCAGACTGGACTGGCTTTTGCCGATACTGAAATACATAAACAGCTGGGAAATGTCAATTTCTGACCACATCTTTATTTACCGCTCTTTCCCTTAACTCCATCCTTACCATTTCTTCCTATGTTTTCCTTGATTTTCCTCTGTGAACTCTTCTACCTCTAGCATCTAATAATTTTAGAACTCACATCTATTCTTTCAATGTGACCCTATCCACCATATTGTTCTGTTCAAGCTTACTATTCCTCTGAGGTTATCAGATCTAAGCCTGTCTTTTAATGTATCTCTCTTCACATGTCCTTAACCCTCAGAAGACTAAACAATCTTACATAGATGTTATATAAATTAAATAAAGCAAACACAACAAATCTAACGCCGGTCTACCACCTAACACCATGGAGAGTAAAGGAACGCTGTAATTAAACTGCTAGATACCTGATGTAATGGAATAACCTTACATCCCTTCATAGATGATGGATATATTGCCCTCTCACGTGACTGAGGCAGAAGGAAAAAAGGCAGGAAGAGAATAAGAAAATATGTCGAGTCACATGTATTCCCTTGTAAATAAGCCCCATTTTCTTTCACCCACAACCCCGTGTTTCTTGCTGTATTCTTATTTAAAGTAAGGATATAACAATAACAAACTGATTTTATGACACACATCACAAATGAAAAGAATCTCCAAAAACAAGACTTGCCACATAAGAAAACCTCAAAGGTATGCAAGCAACTGTTCAAGAAGAAGAGGGAGATAATCTGAACAAAAAGTAAAGAACAGATATGATGTCTGAGCAAGTATAAAAGAACCAGCTCGTTGAGGTTTACAGCGAAATAATCTCTTAATAACTTTTAAAGACTTATCTATCTGTTAAATATATATCTAATATATGTAATACATATGTAATAATACAGTATATGTACATATAAAAATAAATTCTTTTTTTTCCTGTTCAGATTCAATCACCATAGGACTATAAATATGGCCAGGCATCCTACATATTTCCGGAAGTTCCCAGTCAGTTTCATTTAATTCAATTTCATTTAATTTCCTACATTGATTCCGACCTACCTGACTCTAAGAAAACAGTCATACTTAGAAGTTAGAGGAAATAGTAACTTTTACTCGCTATGTAACATCTACTACCATTTTTTTCCATAAAAAACCGGGAATTTTCTTCATTGCATACATTTTCACTTCAGCTCGTCAATGTTTCATTGATAAAAAATCCAGGATGGACAATAGTAATTTCATATGTTTTTCTGTGAATGAAACGGTTAAAAAATGTACCGACGTTTTGTTTTGAAAAGATGACCAAAAGAATGAATACAATCTTGGTCGACAGAATGTAATCTAATATTGTTTATTTATATACATATATTATTATTATTATTATTATTATTATTATTATTATTATTATTATTATTATTATTATTAATTATATACACATTATTATAAGATATATTATGTATAGATTTTCAGTATTTCAGTGCGCAAGGGCAACTAAGCTACACAGAGGCGTCCGTTTCTCATCCCTGTAGAGAATGACCAGTCCAAGTGCATCGAATTCTGTGTAACAGATTGTTTGTATATATCCTAGCAATGTTTAGTCTTGTTAGTTAACCAATAAAATTTGTTGTTATTCGTTCTCATGGCTTAATGTTTTATTAGCCAATGGCAGAGCTATTCTCAAGCAAATGTTCGGCTGACCGTTTTTTATATTTGTATGGATATGACGCCTCACTATTGCGAATTAAAAAGTATTATTATTTTAACATGTTTAATTTCTGTTTATTTTCTTATCGGTTAAAATGCTACTTTATTTTAGTTTTTATCTTATTTATTTGTATTTCTTTCTTTATTTTTTTATTTTATGTTTTGCATTGTTATGCTAAAGTCAAGTTTTTTCTATGTTTATAGTTGTTTGCTATTTCACATCTGCAGTTTAGAAGGTTTTGGAGATCCCCAAATTTAGAATTTCAAACTCTTCATTCAAACATAATTTACAATATCTAAATATCTACATGAATTCTTCTTTCTTAATGTATATATAAGACGATATGGAACTGATGTTGTACAGTGGGGTTTTGTATAACATGATTTGTATTTATTGACGTGTATACATTTTTAATTGTCTAGATATAAATGTGCGTATTGATCGTCTAGTGAGTGTTTAAACAGGTCATATAACAATTATAACATTAAGGGACAAATAACAGTCTCTGTGGGATTTACATAAGCCAATGGGAAAACATACCTGGTCCATTTTGAATTGATATTGGTTTAATGGCTCTTCAGAAAAATTGCAAACAAAAATTTGTATGACGTGAAGCCTTGATGGTACTTACAGCAACTTTATTTCGGATGTTTCCCTCTTAGCTTTTTACTATCGACGTTTTTCCCTACTTGGAGCAAATGCAGCCCAAAAATCAGTTTTCTCCCTCTGACTACCGACTGGGTCTGCTAACTGGGTTGACTAACTGATACATGTTATTCAAAACTATCTTTTTACGTCATTTTGTTTGTTCTGCCATTCTTTTTCGCTAGGTAAAGATTCCTGCTTGTGCTAGTCATGAAAACTAACATTCCTTTCTATTAAAACATTTTAACGTGAATAATTTTATCTGTAAATATTTATTTCGCTTTGATAACGTTCTTTCTGAAATTCTATTTTTACAAATAGTGATAACGATCAAAATAATAACCGTCGATCAGCATACCTTTCGGTGTTGGCCTGCAATTATCTAACTAATTACCAGACAAGAAAATATTTTCATAAATTATGTATCACAATAATATAAATTTATTCTTCATATTCCATCATCTTATTTCTTCATTGCTAGATGACTTCAAGAAATTTACTTCCAAACTAACCTATCTCTGGCCAAGTCTTTATTTATGCCTCTCTCTCTCTCTCTCTCTCTCTCTCTCTCTCTTTCTCTCTCTCTCTCTCACTCTCTCTCTCTCTTTCTCTCTCTCACTCTCTCTCTCTCTCTCTTTCTCTCTCTCTCTTTCTCTCTCTCTCTCTCTCTTTCTCTCTCTCTCTCTTTCTCTCTCTCACTCTCTCTCTCTTTCTCTCTTTCTCTCTCTCTCACTCTCTTTCTCTCTCTCTCTCTCTCTCTCTCTCTCTCTCTCTCTCTCTCTCTCTCTCTCTCTTTCTCTCTCTCTCTCTCAAGTCCATCCTTTTCATTTCCCTGTTTTCTCTGGCCTTTCTCTGTGAACTAACCCTGT
>NC_136518.1:63748321-63800821 GCF_053919585.1 Euprymna scolopes
CTAGCGGTTCTGGGGAAGAAACTACTGGAGTAGAAATATCTTTTACACCTAGGGATCTCTACAGTATGGGGGTGGGACTTTGCAGCCTGTTGAGTCTGTCGAGGGTGTTATTTATCCAATCAATTCTGGTGTTCTGATTTCCTTACTCCTCCGACACCTCTCATCATCACTCACAGACTCCTTGCCTTCCTTGAAACACTTATGCTACTCAAAAACTGATGCTCAATTCATGCAAGATGGTCCAACAGCAGTCTGAAGCATTCCATACATTTCTTTAGCATTTTTTCTAAGTTTACAACAGAATTTTATTGCATATCATTCATCTAAAGTGTACTTACGTCCAGATTGTATTTTTGAAATTCACCAGCTGGGACAATCAGGCTTTAGTAGGGTGTATTCCAATTCCTGCTGTAGCTGTTCATTTGAACATAAAATCATAGAAATTGAACAGTAATTTCATAACATGTATAGCAATAGCATACTGAATTTTCAAGAGTCTACAACAATTTTAAATGCTTGTACAAAAAAAGTCTGGAAACTTATTAAAGGCACCTTATACGTTAAGAAGTACACAGTGTTTTATTTTTGTTTGTTTTTTTTTTACAAAGGAGTCACCACTTATCAAGACCCGGAGGCCACTCAAGAATAAGGGTTTATGAGTGTACGGCAGTCAATAGGACAATATCCTAATAATTGTTGATAGTGGAAATTTGGAAAATTTGTTAACTTAAGTGGAACGGCTCATCAAGAACTTGTTTACATTGGACTTAAAGACGACCATATTATAGTCAGTTCGAAAGCAGGAAATCGGATTAGAGCTCCACGGGCGTGCAGTTCTAAGAAAGAAGCTTCGTTTATGGAATCTGCTTTTAAGTTTAGGCACAGATAAAGAGTAGAGGGAGATTTCAGATAGACGAGTGTTTTTGTGAAAGTTTGGCAAGGGAGACCATAGATTGGAACTCAGACGAGCACTGGCCACGAAAATAAAGACAGAGCAGAGACAGGCTCGCTATGCCTCTTTTGTGGGAAAGAAGTTGCAGGGAAGAGAAAAGTATATCTCTCGCTTGTGCACTTGCTCATTACCACACAACAGGGGTACCTTAAATATTTGCATAGAATCTTTTAAAAAAATTATAGCTCTAATTATGATAAGCATTTCGTAAAATAAACGAAATAGTTCACTCAAGGAAGACTTTCACATCACGATCACACCACAGAAGAAAACTGCTGTCAACCTCAAGGAAAGTCCACTGGACCCAGAACGATCCCCACAAATACACACAAAACAAATATACGCAATAAAAAGAAGCAAATAACACGCCGTAAACCCCAGAAAACTAAGGTAAGTAACAATTTCCTCTGCTTCTATTACTCTACTACTCTTGTTGTTGATGATGATGATGATGATGATGATGATGATGATGATGATGATGATGATGATGATGATGTCGATTAGCGTGATGATAACGATGATGGCGAATACGATAATGATAATAATGATGCTCACGATGATGATGATGATGATGATGATGATGATGATGATGATGACAATGATGATGATGATAATGATGTCGATTACCGTGATGATAACGATGATGGCGAATACGATAATGATAATAATGATGCTCACGATGATGATGATGATGATGATGATGATGATGACGATAAAAATGATAATGATGACGACAATTGTAATGGTAATGACGATGATAATGACGACAACTACAATGATGATGATGATAATGATGATGATTACGATGATGAGGATGACTACGACGATAATGATTACGACAATGATGATGATGATGACGAGTGATGATGATGACAATCACAATGATGGTGATAATGATAATAATGACTATGTTGACGCGTATGATTATGGTGATGACGACGATCACAATGATGGTGATGATAATGATTATGATGATGATAATGATAATAGTGATGAGGATGACGAGGATAGTGATAATGATAACGGTTACGACGACGATGACTATGATGATGACGATCATGATGATGGTAATAATTATAATGATGACTATGATGATAATGATGATGATGATGATTAACATCCCTTGAAGCAAAATTTCACATCATCGATGATTTTATTCTTATTTAAAACAACTGACATCGCCATTCGATTGTAATTCAGCATTCGTATTTACCCCGAAATTCTTCTTCTGTTTTTGTTTAATTTGTATTTCGTCTGTGAAATTCTCATAATTAAATTAGCAACATTGTTAATCACTTTCTCGGGAGATAATTTTGTTGGTTTTTTTTTTTTCAAATAACCAATTAATCTGCAGCAAAACGTTTTATGATGAATTCAAACATTCAAAAATGACATTAAACTAGTGGAGGCTTATAACATATTAGACTTTTAGGTACTTGTACAGTTTAATCAAGACATTAAAAAATGAAAATATCGAAAAAAGTTTAAATTCTACGTATCCGTTTTGGAATGAAGTTCTCCGGGAAAAAAAAATTCACTTAATTTCATCAAGTATATTTTTTTACTGCGAAAAAAAAAAAACAATTTGTTATGATACCAAGCAAAAGGTTCGATTTTTAGCAAGAAAAGCAAGTATTAAAGATTGGGAGGAAGTGTCGGCGCTTTAACTGGAGTTATCTCCCTGTGGTGTTTCTAAAATTCAAACAAAAATTTATAAAAAATCCAAGATGTCGGACTTCAACGCGTTCTCATAAAAACGTGTTTTTCTGCTGTAAAAAAAAAACTACTCGATCAAATTAAGTGAAATTTTTTTTTGGAGATATTCAGTTCAAAACGGATACGTACAATATAACCTTTTTCCGATATTTTCATTTTTTAATGTGTTGATTAAACTGTACAAGTACCGACTTTTATGCTGTTATGCATAGTGACCATTAAAAGTATCATCTATGAAAAATATGAGCATGTGTCGCCAAAATTAGCATGTCTTGTTCAGATGTAAAAATAATTAGCATGTCATAGCTAGATGCAAAAATTAGCATGTCTTATTCAGATGTAAAAATAATTAGCATGTCATAGCTAAATGCAAAAATTAGCATATCCAGGTGTAAAAAAATAACATGTGATATTATAAAAAAATAGCATGTGATGTCCAGATGGAAATAAAAATTAACATCTATTACCCAGATGCAAAAACGTTCATATGATTTCCAGATGTAAAAACGTAACCATATTATGTCAAATGCAAAAAAGTAACATTTGATATCATAAAAAATAGCATGTAATGTCTGGATAGAAATAAAAATTAGCATCTATTATCCAGATCAAAAAACGCACATGTAGTTTCCAGATGTAAGTAAATAGCATGTTCAGATGCATAAAAATAACAGCTACATTAGCATGCATAATCCAGATAAAAAATGGGATGTCCAGATAAAATAATTACATGTGATGTCCAGATGAAATAATTACATGTGAACTCCAGATGAAAAAATTACATATGATGTAGAGATGTAGAGATAAAATAATTACATGTGATGTAGAGATGAAATAATTACATTTGATGTAGAGATTAAATAATTGCATGTGGTGTAGAGATTAAATAATTACATGTGATGTAGAGATGAAATAATTACATGTGATGTAGAGATGAAATAATTACATGTGATGTAGTGATTAAATAATTGCATGTGATGTACAGATTAAATAATTGCATGTGATGTAGAGATGAAATAATTACATGGGATGTAGAGATGAAATAATTACATGTGATGTAGAGATGAAATAATTACATGTGATGTAAGGATTAAATAATTACATGTGATGTAGAGATGAAATAATTGCATGTGGTGTAGAGATTAAATAATTACATGTGATGTAAGGATTAAATAATTACATGTGATGTAAGGATTAAATAATTACATGTGGTGTAGAGATGAAATAATTACATGTGATGTAAGGATTAAATAATTACATGTGATGTAGAGATGAAATAATTACATGAGATGTAGAGATGAAATAATTACATGTGATGTAGAGATGAAATAATTACATGTAATGCAGAGATGAAATAATTACATGTGATGTAGAGATGAAATAATTACATGAGATGTAAGGATTAAATAATTACATGTGGTGTAGAGATGAAATAATTACATGTGATGTAAGGATTAAATAATTACATGTGATGTAGAGATGAAATAATTACATGAGATGTAGAGATGAAATAATTACATGTGATGTAGAGATGAAATAATTACATGTAATGCAGAGATGAAATAATTACATGTGATGTAGAGATGAAATAATTACATGTGATGTAGAGATGAAATAATTACATGTGATGTAGAGATGAAATAATTACATATATATAATAGAATTTCATGTGATATGTATATAAAAAAAAGTAGAATTGTTTTACAGACACCAAAATTTCATGTAAATTCAAGATGCAAATAACATCATGTAGTATCCACATGCTTAAAATTACATGTAATGCAAGAACACACACACACACACACACACACACACATATAAAGACATATATATATATATATTCCAACTACAGCACTGTGTGCAATATTTTCAAGGTCATGTTCTTTTGCATGTACTTTTTAGTGAATATCCATTCTGCAGTTCTGGATTTTTGAGATGGCAACTTATTTCTCATCTAGAGTGTTATTTGTGAAACATTTTGGTCGGTTTAACTCCGGCATGTTGGTCGCCATCTTGGAATAGATGGCGACCAGCATGCCGAATTGAACCATTATTTCATCTTGGAATAGATGGCGACCAGCATGCCCGACGAAGTTCTGAGACTACACTGACCGAAACGTTGCACAAATAAAACTCAAGACAACTGAGTTTTCCACATATGGACACTCAAATACAAATGGAGAACCTTAAGGTAAACACGATTATCGCCCTTCAACTCTGGTAACACCATGCATTGCCACCAGGGGGCGATACAGCTACGTTCACTTCTATTTTGTATTCTTCATTTTCTTTTTCGCTGGACCTTAGAACAATGTAGATGTAACAGAAACAACTTCCTGGTTCTGGCGACAGCCAGACTGCATTCGAGCTCTCAAAGAATATTGAGGCCCAAACACAAGTAAACGAAAGTCCTCTTGTGTAAGCGTGCCAATGATCCTTGTCACAGCCTCTAAGGTTTTCCTTGAGCTTAAGAAATAACCAAAAGTCACAGGGGGCAAGGTGTGAACTATAGGAAGGATGAGGAACTGTCTTGATATCCAAGACCGAAACGTTGCACAAATAAAACTCAAGATGGTAAAAAAGTCCAATCCAAACAAGCAATACATACATTCTGCACTTCAGAACTTTTGAATAAGATTGCGTCGAAACTATAACCCCTTCACGATTTTTGTAGAAAGAAGGTGTCTTTTTATGATCGTCCCATTTGTGGCATACAATACCACAGGTTGGCTTCCAAGCTGTCTATAACATATCCTTTTTCAATAACAAATCTGTGTTAATCCACCAATTTAAATAATCAAGTTATGAGAATTTTATCCATTAGTTCTAAATCCTCTCAAGGTATTATTTCACTGTTCACCTGATAATCTCATTAATCCTAACTATCGGGACCTGTGGAAATACTACATGGGACTCATTCATATGTAATATATAGATATTGACATTCTGTAGATGTTCAGTGCAAATAGATACGCTCTGATATTAATGTAGCTCTTTTGTTAAAACTGTAAAAGTATTTATCTAAACTAGCATGAACGCCCGGCAAAGTGTGGTTGTAAAGTACGTTTGAATATGATATTTTAATTCTTGCAGATTTTGTTTATATTATATTATATTAATGTTCTATCGATTTTTATATATTATAAAGTTGCGATTTCACACACACAAATATATATATATATATATATATATATATATATATATATATATATATATATATATATATATATATATCCATATGACTTGAGTGCAATAAAAACTTATGAAAAAAAAATTATATATATATATATATATATATATATATATATATATATATATATATATAAATAATTTGTTCCTTCAGCCATAATCGAAACCGAAACTAAAACTTATGAAGAATTCTTGTTAAAATTTTTATAAAAAAATTAGATTACTGGAGTGCCATCAGTTATAATCGAAACTGAAACCAAAACTTATGAAGAATTCTTGATAACATTATTTATGACAAGAAATGGAAGTACATAACAATTAAATGACCCGGATATAAGCGTGACACAGAAACGAACCCACATGCTATCGTATTAATATATAGATTTCTGAGTGGCTTCAGGCCATGATAAGGGCTGACACATAAGTATAAGAAAAAACGCTCATATATTGGGCAGTATGATCACATGTCCCTTTAAGAGTCATGTGGATTGAAAAAACATGACCTTTTAGAGGTCATGTAAGTCAACCTCTATAAAGTGGCATTCTCAGTGCTGCCACTTCTTTTGCTATTTTCAATACTATGTATGGCGTCATTTAACGGTTAACAACATTAATATCTAAATATTAATTTACTTGTTTGGTGTCACAAAAAAAACATCATCATCGCACACATTAATTAATGAGAAACGAATTACTCCCCTTTATAGTCGCTTTTATCAGATAAAAATCATTTAAACCATTTTCTCTCCAAAACTTTAAAAAAAAAAAAAAACATGTCTGTCTATTTACGGTTTCCGAATAGAAAATATCCGCAAAGGTTACATCTTCAAAAACAGCGATAGATAGATAGATGGATAGATGGATAGATAGATAGATAGATAGATAGTGTGTGTGTGTGTGTGTGTGTGTGTGTGTGTGTGTATGTGTGTGTAGATTTAGGCACCATGTTTTCATTTAAGCACACGTTATAATATAGCACCTAGTGTTTCTGTTTATTCAGCTGCTTTGAAAAATTTCCAACCAGACTATTAACATTACACTGGATTTAATTTTGGACTTCATTCTCTCTAAAGAATTATTTTCGGCGTTTTGAATTTTTTTTTTTTTTTTTTTTACACAGTGATCACCACTTATCAAGGCCCGGAAGCCACTCAGGGATAAGGGTTATTGCAAGTACATTACGTTAGTGAGGAGATTTTATGAAGTGTTTAATTAGGGGGGGGCGGTTCATTAGGAATTTGTTAACATTAGACTTGAAGACATCCAAGTTGTAGTCCGGAGGGAAGCAGGCAGACGGAACAGAGTTCCACAGGCATGCAGTTCTAAGAAAGAAGCTTTGCTCATGAAATCCGCATTTTGATTTAGGCACAGATATAGAGTGGGGAAAATTTTTCACAGTGGATTCAGCTAGACGGGTGTTTTTCGTGAAAGATTGGCGAGGGGGGACCAGAAATTGGAGTTCAGACGAGCACCTGCCATGGAAATAACGATAAAACAAGGATAGGCTCGCAACGTCTCTTCTGTGGGAGAGGGGTTGCAGGGTAGAGAAAAGGGCATCCCCCACTAAACCACGAAGTCTATTTTGTACTCTGTCAAGGCATGATAGGCTGTTTTTGGCAGCTCCTGCCCAGATATGGCAACAGTATTCCATCCTTGGCCGTACTTGGCTTTTATATAGATAGAGAATTGCATCAGTAGTGAGATATCTTCTGGAGCGGTAGAAGGATCCCACCATCTTTCCAGCGACCTTGGCAACAGACTTGATGTACGTGTTCCATTTCAGATCAGGAGTAAAGGTCAAACCCAGAAGCTTGTCAAAACACGGGGCCTCACCCAGACGAGAGCCATCTATCACAATTGATGCCAGCTGGGGATCAGAGCGTTGATGATGTAATGATAGGAGTTTGGTTTTGGATGTACAAGGATTACCTTGAGAGAATCTTCATGCAAGCTGAAATATTATGCGCATTTTTTTTCTTTTTTTTTTTTACATATCCAACATTTTTCCATTTGTTTTTCTTGGCAATTTATGACTATAATAAATTGCGGTTTCACTTAATGCCATAACAAACAAATTCTAGCATTGCTACAAATATAATTTGCTGATTTCGTTCTGTCCTCTGATGAGAAGAATAGCATTTTTTGAAACTCTGCAGAATAAGGACTTTGTAAAATGTTGTTTTTTGGAGTATTCAGTCGAACAATAAATTTTGATTGTAAAGTTCAACTTACAGTTTTAATTTTCTTTCTCTTATAATAATAATCTACTTTATTGCGTATAGAGCTTTTTTATTCGGTTGGGATTAAATTATCTATAAATACTGGTATTTATATTAGATTGAAGTTTACCATTGCGTATATCAGGTAAACATTACATTCCTTTGACTTCCTTACTATATATATATATACATATATATATATGTATATATATATATATAGTGTGTGTGTGTGCGTGCGTGTGTGTGTGTGTGTGCGTGTGTGTGTGTGCGTGTGTGTGTGTGTGTGTGCGTGTGTGTGTGCGCAAATATAAATTTACCTGTCATTCCTTTGAATCTCCCGATCGTCGAAGACACGATTCCAGCAAACAAGGATGCCCGGACAGTTCACAGATTTTTTTTTTTTAATTATTAAGATAAAACATTCCATATTTCAAAATACTTACTTTTAACATAAACATTTTTAAATCCACAAATAAAATATAACATTCTGTTTAGAATATTATGAAATGGATGAAATGTATTTTTTATATTCTGGTGCGGACCAGGATATAAATACCCTAAGTCGCTACAAGAAAAAATAATGAAATGAATTGAATGAAGGAAACAAAGAACTCAAATGCTGGAATGAAATAAACATGTCGTTTATTTTCTGTTGAGAAATGAAAGTCTTGGGTGTATACGTGTTCATTCGGTCGTTGACGACTACGCGCGTGGAAGGAAAGGGGAATGCAATAGAGAAACGCGAAGTGGCAAGCCGGCCTGTAGAAAGAGAGGGTTACGCTCAGTAGAGAGTCGCGCACATGTCTGTGTTGATGGACCAAAACCGAAGGGGAGATAGAGTGAGAAAGTCAATCCAGTTCATGGAGAGAGAAAGCGTATAAAGTGTACGTACTGTCTGTTGGCTTTTTGTCCCACATAGTAGCAAGTGGTGTGAGGCACGCGCGTGCGTGCGTCTGCCTAAAAGGCACGCTGTCGGTCTGTAGACCGCCCAGCTAGGAAGCTGGTCTGAAAAGGGCTGGAAACAGCTTGTCTCTTGCTTTTATAGTTGTTTCCAGTGGTCTTTTGTGCATGTGTGGATTTCCTTTGGAAAGGGAAGTGACATTTTCCTTGTGTGCGTACGTGTGCGCGTATGTGAGTAAATGTGTGTACATTAGCGTGTGTGTGTATACACATGAATGTGAGTGTATGTACGCGAACGGGAATATATGTACGTGTGTGGACGTGCGCACGTATGTTTGTGTGCGCGTATGTATGTGACAAGTAATATAGCTTGAGATGTGAACGCATGTTTTTGTGTGAGATTAGAAAAGGCTCGCGCAATTCTTTTTCTTTCTTTTTTTTTTAAAACAATTTTAATTAAATAAAATAAAAGTCTGAAGAATTATATTTAGAATATTAAAACAAACATTTATTTTTGAAGTTTATTCCCTTTCAACTTGTACAGCTTTTCCAAAAATAAAAAAATAACCAAAAGGATTAATACGTTGATCTTTTATTTTTTAATTCCATTTTCACTCCAAACAAGGCACAGTGCCACTTTGATGATGGCGGCTACTATCGGGGACATAAGTTGCAGGAATACTATATAGGGAGTTGAGTAGCAAGATGTTTGTCACATTACACGTGTCATGTCAGTACTGTTCAGAAAGCAGGAACCCGAAAGGTAGTTCCAAAATCTAGAAGTATTAGGGAAGAAACTATTAGAGTAGGAGGCCTTCTTACATCCAGGGATCTCTACTGTGTAGGGGCGGGATTTGTCAGGGATATTTATATCGAGGGGGAATAAGGGCTTCTAGCTCTTTGGAGCATCCGCCATTAAACTACTTGTAAAACAGGCAGTGGGATGAAACATCTCGTCGATGGGACAGACGTTGAAGTTTAGATGATTTATCAGGTTGACGACTGTCTCTTGAACCCTGTCCAGGATCGAGAAACTAGTAGCGGATGCACCAGTCCAAATGTGACAACAATACGCCATACATGGGTGAATAATGGTCCTGTTGATGTGCAGGATACTTTCAGGTGTAAGTAACTTTCTAGCACGGAAGAGAGAGCCTCAAAGCTGTCTTGGCAATGCTCTCCAACTCATATTCCCTGTGAACGTTAAGCAGAGGAGTTTCAGGTAATGTACCTTTAGCCATAGCTATTAGTGGTTGAGAAGGTTTCTTGTAATATGGAAGGAAACAAGCTTTGTCTTGGCAGCATTGAATGTGACCGTCAACTTTTATCCTCATTCCACCACAGATTGGAGGTCTTTCTCTAGTGTTTCTGCCATTCCCTTAGATATGTGTCCATTTGTTTTCTCCCTCGTACCTGTTATAGAGCGTGGTGTCAAGCGCAGCCGCGCGTATATGTTATAATGGAATGACCTGGCACCCCTTCGTATAATAATATACAGACAATGTAGATATACTCCTCCGGGAATGAGAGAGTTCCAAGACACCGAGAAAGTTCCAAGTCACCTTGCATTCCCTTTGTAAATAAACCTTTGTATTAACCCTAAGTGAATGTCCTGTGGTATGATTATTTCGCAACAGAAGATGAGTGTATAATAATTTGGAGACAAAAAAAAATTCTTTCTAAGAAGAACTCAAATGGAAAAAAGTGAAACTGAATTCAAGAACGCATGTGGTCGAAGGAAAAAAAACATTGAGTCTGAACGAAAGACGGAAAGAAGTTCTAAAAGTTTAACTGATAAAATTATTCAATTAACTAAAAAAAAATTTTTTTTTGAAAAAGAATACAACACAAAAGACAACACAAAACTAAGACACACAAAAAAGTGAGTAATTTTTTTTTTCAGTCTGTTTAGTTTGATACTGAAGAATAAATAAGACTGCAAAAGAGGAACATGTTCTGATACTGCTGCTGCTGCTGTGTGTGTTCGTCGGCGGTCGGTTCATGTCGCTGTTGTATTTTCTTGTTCAAAATTTTTCTAAATTGTTACGAAATAATATGTGCCTTTTTAAACAAATTCATTGAATTTGTTTAGCACTTTTTTTTTACAATTAATTTTTTTGTTGTTTTATTGGGTGCTTCAAAGTTTAATGTAGAGAAAATAACACAACTCACAAAAACATGCAGTTAGCCCTGCAAACGCAACAAAACAAATGGAATATTAACAAGAACAACAATAAAAAAAATGGGGTTTGTATTACTGTACACATAGATTTGAAAAAGTTGTCAAAAAACAAATATATAACAAATAAATGTTATCAAAGGCAAGATAAGTTACTTTTCTGCCAAACTGGATATATTTTTTGTGTTTTTATTCAATGTAACATATTTATTCAGCTCGAAAAACATACAGTGTTTACCGATGTATTCGAAAATTCAAACTAAAAAAAAGAACTAAATGGTAAAGCCAAATTCTAGGGAAGAATTTAGCTTGGGGGGGGGTTATAATGAAATAACCTAGCACCCCTCCATAAAATAATATATAGACAATGTAGAAATACTCCTCCGAGTATGAGACAGTTCCCAGACACCGAGAGAGACAGACTCTCGCTTTGTATCCCTTTTGTAAATAAACTTTTGTATTAACCCTAAGTGAATGTCCTGCGTTATGATTATCTAAGGAAATATATCAGTATGGCAGCTGTATGCAAATGACCGAGCCGTATGCGAAGTGACGTCACGGCAAAGAAGAACGAAAAGGATTATAAAAAAATGTGTGTGCAGACCAATGATCACATTAGAGAAGGACAGAAATAGGCGTGTTACACACGTTAACCGAGGGCAACGGGTTTAAACAAGAGACAAGGCATTATTCTAGAAAGTAACGAGAAATATAAGTATGTTGTTTCTTTGATATAAAAAAAAAAGCGTATTGCGTTATATAATAAAGCGCAATTATTTCCGGATCCTGTTAAAAATATGAATTAGTTTTCTTTTTTATTTCAAATATTTGTGATTTCTTTTGTTCATTAAAGAACACAGACAAGAAAACGGTAGCCGGAAATGACTGCAAATTGAACAGACAAATAACAAACTCATCCAAGACGATTGCAAATTGTGCCAATTCCTCTGGGCAGAGTAACAAGAGCGGACGCTAAAAATCTGATCAAGACATAGGCGAAAGGGAGAGGGAGGGGGATAAAAAACCCACAATTTTGAATAAAATATTAAAAAATACATAAAAGAGGTAAAGGATTTATTTAATCAACCTTTTAGCCTGCAGAAGAACGGACGCTTGGGACTAAATCAAAATGTCCGACAGTTTGGCAGCCTTATGAAATTGAATTACAAACTCTACACATTATAGGATGCAACTCTTAAAAATGACCCTGACATATTAACACACACAGGTATATAGGCATATAGATGCAGCCGTGTGTATACACTCATACACACACACACACATATATATATGTGTATGTGTGTGTGTGTGTGTGTGTGTGTGTGTGTGTGTGTGTGTGTGTGTGTGTGTGTGTGTGTGTGCATGGAGGGTAATAAGTAGCGGTATTCATTGTGTTAAGAGACCCTTGAAATAAACACCAGATGTGACAGCTGAAGTCAGAAATAATACACCCATATCACCACAATAGTTTGCAGTGCTTTCTTTCATATATATATATATATATATATATATATATATATATATAGAGAGAGAGAGAGAGAGAGAGAGAGACACACACACAGACAGAGAGACAGAGAGACAACGAGAATAAAATGTTTGGCATCCTTATGAAATTAAGTTCCAAATTCAAACATTATGTGAAGATATTAAGCTAGATAAAAATACGCACAAACACAACACACACACACACACACACACACACACACACACACATACATATATATATATATATATATATATATATATATATATATATATATATATATATATATATATATATGGGCATATTGATTCGTGTTAAGTAGGTGTATTAAATAGCAATATTTATATTGTTGTTAAGATACCCTTGAAATAAACACCGATTGTGACATTGTAAGAACCAGGAATACACATAAATAACATCATGGAAAATGATCAGTGTTTTTCTTATATATATATATATATATATATATATATATATATATATATATATATATATATATATATATATAGTGTATCACATAAGTGAGTACACCCCCCCTCATTTTATCAAATATTTAAGTATATCTCTTCATGGGACAACACTGAAAAAATGATTTTTTGACACAATGAAGAGTAGTCTATCTACAGCTTATATAACAGAGTTAATTTATTTTCCCTTCAAAATAACTCCAAATATAGCCATTAAAATAACTCCAAATATAGCCATTAAAATAACTCCAAATATAGCCATTAAAATAACTCCAAATATAGCCATTAAAATAACTCCAAATATAGCCATTAAAATAACTCCAAATATAGCCATTAAAATAACTCCAAATATAGCCATTAAAATAACTCCAAATATAGCCATTAAAATAACTCCAAATATAGCCATTAAAATAACTCCAAATATAGCCATTAAAAGCTAAAATCCTGGCAAAAAAAGTGAGTACACCCCCTTACAAAAAGTTGTTAATATCAACATACAACATGTCAACTCTCGATATTTTGTGTGGCCACCATCATTATCCAAAACTGCTTTTACTCTCCTGGGCATAGAGTTTACCAGAGCTTCACATGTAGCCACTGGAATGCTCTTCTATTCTTCAATTATGATTCCGTGGAGCTGGCGGATATTTGAGACTTTGCGCACATTCACCTTCTGCTTGACGATGCCCCAAAGATGTTCTATTGGGTTCAAGTCTGGAGACATGCTTGGCCAGTCAATCACCTTTACCCTCAGCCTCTTCAGTAAAGCAATGGTTGTCTTGGATGTGTGTTTTGGGCCATTGTCATGCTGGAACACTGCTCTGCGACCCAGTTTCTCGAGGGAGGGCATCATGCTCTGCTGCAGTATTTGACAGTACATGTTGGAGTTCATGTTTCCCTCAACGAAATGTAACTCTCCAATACCTGTAGCAGTCATGCAGCCCCAAACCATGACATTTCCACCACCATGGTTGACTGTAGGCATGAATGACACACTTATCTTTGTACTCCTCAAATTGGTGTGCATGGCTGTCACCCCAGGAGGCAGCCTCCTCTGAAGGCAATACACAAGAAAGCCTGCAAACAGTTTACTGAAGACATGTCAACACAGCCCATAGATTACTGGAATCATGTCCTATGGTTTGATGAGACGAGATTTAATTTGTTTGGTTCTGATGGCCTTAAGCATGTGTGGCGGCGAACAGGTGAGGAGTACAAAGACAAGTGTGTCATGCCTACAGTCAACCATGGTGGTGGGAATGTCATCGTCTGGGGCTGCATGAGTGCTGCAGGTATTGGAGAGTTACATTTCGTTGAGGGAAACATGAATTCCAACATGTACTATCAAATACTGCAGCAGAGCATTATCCCCCCTCCCTCCAGAAACTGAGTTGCAGAGCAGTGTTCCAGCATGACAATGACCCCAAACTCAAAACACAACTGTTCTGTCTTGTGTTCTCGAACTCAGGAATTTTTCTATTGAACTCGAGAATCTGCACAGAATTTCGATTGAAGGTAGCATCGATCGAAACGTCAACAAAGTGTAGTATCTGTTCTAGTGCTACACTTCACCTATCCACTCGTCGTTCAATGAAGGAGAAATCCTTCTAGATTGAGGCAATTTTTATTTTTGCTCCGACCCAGAGAGTCAAGAAATACTATTTCAAAACGTCAGTAACCAAAGAATTCGTAAGAATCAGCAAGATTCTCTTTTAGGACTTGATTCTGTATTGTTGCCATCGATTTTTCCCATGTCTTTTTTTGAATCAGTTGCTCACAGGAGGGATCACGTGAGGGTGGACAGCATCTCCAGTAAGATTTTTTGACTACTTGTATGATTAGGATCTGTCAATCTCGGGAATTTCTGCAGAATTTCAAACAATGCCTTTATTTTAATACATGTGGGAGAGGGGGGGGCGGTAGCGTATACAGGTACAATTCTTAAGTAATTCGGAATTGTATTTTTTATATTGTCCCTATAAAAAAGGAGTTACTTCTCTTTATTATTATCCCCCCCCCATAGAATAATTATCTTCCTGCCCACACCTACTATTCTAAAGAAGGACCAATCTTATTAATCAAGGCGATTCTCCTTAACCAATCAGCAGTCAGCTTATTTGTCGAGCTGAATGCAAAAAAAGCCCTTCTTCTCCCTTTTCCTGAATGCGAAGTCGACAAATAAATAAACCTTTCCTCTTTGAATGCAACTATCTTATTTTGAACATTCAGACGGTCGTCTGTTTCTCGGACGTCAAAGAATTTTATAGTTGGACTTTTAAAAACCGCAAATATAATCAGTTTTCCAAGGACTTTTCTTTATTATTGTTCAGTTTAGCTCTAACCCTAACCCTAACCCTAACCCAATACATATATTATCCTTATCTTAGTCTTGTGTAGTTTCTGCGCCTTTTTCTGTTAGTATTCCAATTTCGGCAAGAGAGAATTGCCAAAATATTTTATCCTGGATCAAGTGCAAATAAAATTCAGTTTTAAGGGACACTCGTCTGGAGGTCGAAGTCCCAATCTCTAGTACAAACGATACTAAGAATAGAACTGTGAATTAGTTGAGACTGTTACCCCATTATTGCTAATGGAACGTTAATTAGATAAAGAGTCCCGTTCGACATTCTGTGCATATTCTCAAGTTCGACAAAACGACTTCCGGCTTCAACAAGATACACCTGAAAAAAAAAAAAACCGGAGGTTACATCGGTCGAAACGTTGTGAGAATAATATTCAAGATGAGAACAGTAGTTAAAATAATCCAAATGATACCAATTATCAATCGTCATCTCAAAAATTCAGAGACATGATTGATTGACTGTCTGGCTAACTGACTAGCCAGCGGTCATTAGTTTCCCAGTGTTAAAATAATTCAAGTCTTGTACAAAATTCTTCTAACATCTGATTTTGGTGCAAGAAATTCTTGAAAACATTTAGCAGATTCGTTCACTTGTTTTGTTTTGTTATTGCAAAAAAACAAACTCTAATTAGAACTGATTTACAAGATTTGTATTTGTGTTTTCATTCGAGCCAAATACTTGGAAACCAAAACGTATTAAGAGTAATCAAAAATAAAAAGAAAAAAGAAAATAATTTTTAAAAAATTGTTGAATCACAAAAAATCTGCAGAATAAACAATAACTCGGCTCGCTTACACCATGATAACATTCGCTCTTAGCTTTTTACATAATTTTCTCTTAAAAATAGATGGTCAAACGGTTAGAGAGAAAGGCTGATAACTAGAATAAGTAGACAAATAGACAGACATATAGATAGATAGATGGCTAGAATAGATAGACAGATGGACTGATAGCTAAGGTAGATAGACAGTTAGACGGACTGATAGCAAGGATAAATCGATAGTTAAATAGATAGACTGATAGCTAGGATAGGTAGACAGTAAGATAGACGGAGTGACAGATAGGAGAGATAGAAAGTTAGACAAACTTATAGCTGCAATTGATAGTTAGATAGACAGACTGATAGCTAGATAAGATGGACAGTTAGACAGACTGATAGGTAGAATAGATAGACAGTTAGATAGACAGACTGATAACTAGAATAGGAAGACAGATACACAGACTGATAGCTAGAATATATAGACAGTTAGACAGACTGTTAGCTAGAATAGATAGACATAGATAGACAGACTGATAACTAGAATAGGAAAATAGATAGACAGACTGATAGCTAGAATAGAAAGACAGATAGATAGACGGACTAATCACTAGGATAGAGAGATAATTAGATAGCTTGGACAGATAGACATACTGATAGCTTGGATAGATAGACAGATATACAGACTGATGGCTAGGATAGATAGATTGTTAGATAGACGGACTTATAGTAAGGATAGATAGACAGTTAGATAGACACACTGATCGCGAAGATAGGCAGTTAGATAGACGGACTAACAGCTGGAATAGATAGACAGATAGACACACTGATAGCTAGAATAGATAGACGGATAGACACACTGATAGCTCGGATAGATATCTATGTATAGGTAAACAGATAGACAGATAAACAGAATGGTAGCTAGGATAGATAGACAGTTAGGTAGACAGAGTGATGGCGAGGATAGATAAACAGATACGTTAACTGATAGCTAGGATAAATAGACAGATAAACAGTGGTAGCTCGCATAGATATGCAGATAGACAGACTAATAGCCAAGATAGATAGACAGATAGACAGACTGATAGCTAGGACATATAGACTGTTAGATAGAAATACAGTTAGTCAAACAGTTAGACATTCTGATTAAGAAATCAACAGCGAGTGAGAAAGATCGAGAAAAGGAAAAAGAGGAAGAAGTATTAGTTTTACAGGTTTGATTTCTGTGAAATTACATTTATATCTATCTATCTATCTATCTATCTATCTATCTATCTCTATCTCTCTCTCTCTCTCTCTCTCTCTATATATATATATATATATATATATATATATATATATATATACTATTAAACTGATGTACGAGAGTCATTTCAAAATTAAAGCTGTAAAGCTACGAAGTTCAAGAGCTACGAAGACGTTAGTGGTACCATTAAAACGAGCGACTTTTTGTGCCGCAGAATTTATTTTTCTACATAGTCACTACCACTCTCGAGGCACTTTTGTTAGGAATTCAATGACGCATCACCTACTTTTTGACGCACATCAATGAAAGGCGTTGATTTCTTAAAGTATTACACTGTCAACATCTGCAACAAAGAGATGAACCTTTCAGATCATCAACGCATAAGTTCAGTCATCCCAAAAATATAATTTTTTTAAAACGTCTATCAAGCTGACCTGTGAACCTTCAGATCAATTCTGCTAGTTGCACTGGGTCTATCTCCGCTTCCCACAAGGTTGTCCTGACATGTGATTTCATGTAACACTCTCGAAGTTTCTACTAGTTAACATAAACGCCCTTTTATATAATAGTAGAGATATTAGAATGAATGTGTATCCCCGTTACTTTGTTTGTTTGTTCACAATTTAATTAGTATGTACAAAAGGTAACCTGTTTCAGAAGTTAATTTTCATACTGAAAACGGACTTATATATACTTTTATTCCCGCATGATTTCTATATATACTACGCACTCAAAAGAAATCTACATTCAATGAGTAAACTCATTTGCATATTACATTAAAGAAAATTTCTTTTAATAATTAGTTGGATGTTATTAATAATCTGTTGCAATAGAATCGTTTTAATACAACTGGCATAGGGCATCAATATTTAAACCATATACTAGCTCTTCTAAAAAAAAAATTAGTATCGAAAACTTTTGAAATGGACATGTATCGACATTTCCCCTGATATTTAACCTTCGCTTTTAGGAGAGGTCTAAAGTCTCGTAAGGCACAATCAATAAAAATACACGTTTGTTCAAAAACATTTCTTGTAATCGAATGTACATCACAATAATAATATAACCTGTTCATAGCAGACTAAAGTAAATGTTATTTGAATCTAAAGCAAGGCCTATATATTATTGGGCAGATGTGAAGAGTTTCCTATAAAGACACGAGGACATATGTCAAATTTAATATTCCAATTTACAAACACACATTTGTTTTACGTTGACGATATGTCAATATGATGACGCGTATCAGAGGATATGCGACTCACGATTTATATTGTACGCTTTTTTCACAGAAATGCTTTCAAAAAGACGTTTGATTTTTACCAGACGTATTCATGCGACAATGTAACTCTCCCTAAATCCATACTAGATAGCATAAGCTCTACTTACTGGCGTAGGGTCCTAATATATAAACCATATATTAGCTCAACCAAAAAAAAAATATATATTGAGCCCTTTTGAAATAGACATGTATCGACTTATTAACAGAAAAGTATATCTTGCAATCTTTTTTTTTTTTTACACGCAGTGGTCACCACTTATCAAGGCCCGGAAGCCACTCAGGAATGCAGATCACAGTATATAACAATAATAGTGCAGTCCAATTCAGAGATATTTTCTTATGTAATTTGAATTCAAAAATTAATCCATTACGAACCACATTTATTGTATCGTGCTTTCTAATATACATATATACCGTATCGTTGATTTTATAAAATTATTTTTTTTATATATAATGGCTTGAATTAAAGTTTAAAGTGCAAGTCAGGTATCATATTTCAGTTTTGTTCTAAATAGAAATATTCATTTCGAACGCGTTCCTGTCATATCAAATAATCTAGTGTTGATTTTATATTGAAGGCTTTTTATTTATTTGCTTCCCCACTGAGCAAATTAGGCAGGAGGCCGTTTTTTAATGTGGAGATAGGGAGAAGGGGGAGGGAAAGGGGGGTCCAGCTCCCGAGAGGAGGGAAGTGGGAGCTGGATTAGAAACTGTTGGTATGAAGGGTTGCCCCTTCAGTGACCAAGGTCAGATATGTGGAGTTACCCCCACATATGGTCTTTGCTAGTCATAGCTGGTCTTTGCTAGTAATAGCTTTGCAGCATCTGTCGGAACAGATGGTATTTATTTGCTCCCCCACCGAGCAAATTAGGCACAAGGCCGATTTTTAATGTGAGGAGTGAAAGGAGGGGGAAGGGAAAAAGGGGACCAGCTCCCGAGAGGTGGGAAATGGGAGCTGGTTAATGGTCAGGCATGTGGGGTTGCCCCCACATCTGGTCCTTGCCAGTCATAGCCAGTCATAGCCTGCAGTATCTGCCGGAACAGATGGTATTTATTTGCTCCCCCACCGAGCAAATTAGGCACAAGGCCGATTTTTAATGTGAGGAGTGAAGGGAGGGGGAAGGGAAAAAGGGGACCAGCTCCCGAGAGGTGGGAAATGGGAGCTGGTTAATGGTCAGGCATGTGGGGTTGCCCCCACATCTGGTCTTTTCTAGTCATAGCTAGTCATAGCCTGCAGTATCTGCCGGAACAGATGGTATTTATTTGCTCCCCCACCGAGCAAATTAGGCACAAGGCCAATTTTTAATGTGAGGAGTGAAGGGAGGGGGAAGGGAAAAAGGGGACCAGCTCCCGAGAGGTGGGAAATGGGAGCTGGTTAAAGGTCAGGTATGTGGGGTTGCCCCCACATCTGGTCTTTGCTTGCAGTATCTGCCGGAACAGATGGTATTTATTTGCTCCCCCACCGAGCAAATTAGGCACAAGGCCGATTTTTAATGTGAGGAGTGAAGGGAGGGGGAAGGGGAAAAGGGGACCAGCTCCCGAGAGGTGGGAAATGGGAGCTGGTTAAAGGTCAGGCATGTGGGGTTGCCCCCACATCTAGTCTTTGCTAGTCATAGCTAGTCCTAGCTTGCAGTATCTCCCGGAACAGATACTACACCTTGATCTTGTCGCCCGACCCCGAGGGGGTGCAGGGGCTTTTGATTTTATATTTAAGTCTTTTCTGATTATGTGGTTATAAAACTTTTCAAATGCACTTGTGATGTTAGGCTGTGTGAGTTGTTAACTTGGGTCAAATCGCCTGTTCCTTTATTGATCGGATTATTTCGATTATCGATTATTGATATTTATCGAAGACATTCCGATACAAAACTTATTTAAGAACACTACCAGGTACATAATATATCTTCATGTGAAATTTCATAAAAATCAGCTGGGCCGTTTCGAGATCATAGGCAACGAATTCACAGACGCACAAAGTTCCTTTTATATATAAGTAGAGATGGTATTTATTTGCTCCCCCACCGAGCAAATTAGGCACAAGGCCTCTTATATATTAGTAGAGATACTATGATTAAGTTGTATCCCTGTCTGTTTGTTTGTTTGTTCGTACGCAATTAAATTAATATGTACAAAAAATACACTGCTTCACAATTTAATCGTCATACTGAAAAAGGACTTACATATTTTTTTTTATTCCAGCATGATTTATATATATATATATATATATATATATATATATATATATATATATATATATATATATATATATACTAGTATTCCAGCCCGGCGTTTCCCAGGTGTTTGGAGGTGTATGTTGAGCAAAAAAAAACGGTTATTTTTTTAACTTTGACCCCTATTATGACCCCTGAACATTTATTGTTTTGGGCTCAAATCAAGTTAAGATAGATCCATGTTCAAGGAACCTATATCTAAAATTTCAATTGTTTATACACAAAAGTGGCGGAGGAGTTTGGTAGAGTTCTCAAAGGTCAAATCGTTGAACTTTGACCCCTTAACAGCCAAATTTCTGGCCGAAAACCGATCACATAGAGTTTCCCAAATCTCAGTACCCTGTATATAAAATTTCGAGTCTGTAGACCAAAAATTGACAGAGTTATTGCATAGGGAAATGTACACAGATACACACACACACGTTCACGTTTATATATATACCATTTATTCAAAAGAAATCTACATGAATAAGTACCCTCATTTACATATTACATTAAAGGAAATCCATGTTAATAATTAGACGGATCTTATTACTTATTTGTTATAATAGAATCGTTTTAATTGCTCTATTTAAAAATATTATTTAAAGCTAATTTATTTAATTTATTTTAATTTAATTTATATTTAATTTAATTTATGTTTAACTTATTTTCGATTAATAAAAGCTGACAACAGTTGCATTTAAAACCGGAAGTACGCTTATTTTTTTTAAGCTATGAAAGTTATTTCCACTTTAAGCTATCG
This sequence comes from Euprymna scolopes, assembly GCF_053919585.1. Taxonomy (NCBI): domain Eukaryota; kingdom Metazoa; phylum Mollusca; class Cephalopoda; order Sepiida; family Sepiolidae; genus Euprymna; species Euprymna scolopes. The sequence goes on from NC_136518.1 coordinate 63,770,048, forward strand.
TACTTACTTCGCGTTTGATTTTCATAGACCGAGATGGGTGTGTTTCATGCTTCCTTAAATTAAACACGTGGTCACTTTTTGAAACAAGTAAGGATATTCGTGTATCTTTAATAGTATGTGACTTATCTCTCCGTCTGGTAATATGTTTCGATTGAGCAACGCCGGGCACACACACACACACACACACATATATATATATATATATATATATATATATATATATATATATATATATATATATATATATATATATATATATATATATATACTTGAGTCTTCCGGCCTTGGCAGACGTGTTTTAAATATCATCTCCAGTGCTTTTTCTGTGCACATTTGAACTTTTCTTTTAATGATTTTGAACTCATTCCATTTGTGATTTTTTCCAAGGAATTCTGCATTTTGGATCATTTTGGACCATTTGGAACTTTCCTGTTGGATTGGAAGTTTTGTGCTTCCTTTTTAAAATTAAATATGTTTTTAACTCTTTTTCAAGATGTCTTTTAACATGTTTTATTAATCATTTGTTCATATTATAAGCTCTATTTCCTTTTCGGTTTTATTGAGCTTTTACATCTGGTTAAGATTACTTTACTTGTAAATATTAACTCTTTAATATTTATAATATATTTTAAGTTTACCATTTTGATTACCTTGGTAAACTTATTGTAATTTTTATTTCTTGCTTCCATATAAGCTAGATCCCCTGATGAGATCTCTAGTTGCTAAAAACTAGCTGACCGCAACATGCTCATAAATGTGTTACAGTACATTACGGCTACTGTAAAAATAAATAAAAAATATACTCTGCTCTTCTTCGGTATTAAGCATTCTTGTATTAACCTCGTTATACTTCATTGGTTATCTTACCTCTGTAAAATAACTACCTCAAAATTATATATATATATGTGTGTGTGTGTGTGTGTGTGTGTGTGTGTGTGTGTGTGTGTGTGCGTGTGTGCGCGAGCTCGCGCGTGTGTTGTATATTTGAAACCCTTTCAAATAAGCTATATTTGAGGGCATTTGTTTACGGATTCCACATACGAATCCCCCGGGGAAATCACAGGTCCTTCACTAATGTGTTCTATGGCCAAATATTGCCGACGCTGATCTTACATGGCACCCAGAAGTTGCCAACAGCAAAGGTAAAATGCTGTGGCACTGAAGCAATTATGATAATGGAAAGTGTTGACGTCTATCCGCGACGTGATGAGTTTCCGTACATGTGTGGGCATGTGTGTATGCGTACGCGTGTGTGTGTGTGTATGTGTGTGTGGGCGTGCGTGTGTGTATTCGTATGTGTGTGTGTGCGTGTGTGTGCGTGCGTGTGTGTGCGTGCGCGCGTGTGTGTGTGTGTGCATGTGTGTGTGCGCGTGTGTGCGTGTGTGTGTGCGCGCGCGCGTGTGTGTGCGTGCGCGTGTCCCTGTGCGTGCGTGTGTGCGCATGTGCGTGCGTGTGTGTGTGCGCGCGCGCGCGTGTGTGTGTGTGAGTGAAAGTGAGAGGGAGGGAGAGGAAAATAGATAATGAGAATGATAACGGAACGAATGTATATTGGAATAGATCCAGGCCGCCTACGGTTGCTCTTATTTGATGCATATGCACTTTTGCATGCACAAATTGCATTACGGAACGCGTCGACTCGGCCCTGATCAAATTTGGAAACTAGTTATTATGAAATGAATAAAGCACAAGATGATGGGATGTCGGTCGGTAGATTGATTGATATCTGGATTACATGACACGTTATCGCATCGTAAAATGCACAGCACTCTCCTTCCAGACACACATATGCATGCATAGATTCGAGCATATATAGATACTAGTAGGCTTACTCCACATTAGATAAAGAAGATTAACTACAAATGGTCCGATACAATAACCAAATACGCCAGAAGGTGGAGTACTGTTGCCACATCTGTACAGGAGCTACTACGAGTACGTTTACCTGCCTTCACAGGGCATAAAACGTCTTAGAAATCTAGTGAGCGGAAACCTTCTCACCTCCCTACTCCATCTTTCTCACAGAAGCGAAGTTGCGAGTCTGTCTTTATTTTATCGTTATTTTTATGGTAGGCGCTCGACTGAGCTTCAATCTATAGTCCCCTCTTGTAATACAGTCACAATAAATACTCATCTAGTTACAAGAACTGTCAGCAGTTTCCCTAACTCCCTACCCGTACCTAAAACTAAAAGAAAATCCAGGAACATAGTTTCTTTATAAGAACTGTCCGTCTGTGGAACCCAATGCCGTTGTTTGCTTCCCAGCTGATTATAACATGATCGTTTTCAAGTCTAATGTACATAAGTTCTTGCTGAGCTGTTCTCTTATATAATTAAACCTAATCAAAGTTCCCCCGTTACTGATCATCGCGGTATTGTCTCACTGTCTACATAACACTAAGTAATCGTTATCCTCGAGTAGCCCCTGGTGCCTTTATAAGCAGTGACATCCACCCCATCCACCCCGAAGTAATAAAAAAATAAAGAAAGTTTTTCAATGCATTATGGGGAGACATTGTCGATTTATAGACAAGGGTATAATTATTCTATTTGAAACAGTATTTCATCTCTAAATTTGCAGAGAGAATTTCTCGTAATTATTAAAAGAAAGAAACTTAGTCTTGGCAGCATTGAATGTTGCCATCCTTTTATGTTCCCATTCCAATACAGACTGGAGGTCTTCCTCTAAAGTTCCAGCCATTTCCTTAAATATTTGTCCATTCATTTCCCCCCCCCCTCATGCCCGTTATAAATCCTAAGAAAAATTTAGATGTTGGTTGACATTACATTTGAACTCCTGCATATCAGTAGAGTTAGGGAAGCGGGTAGCTGGAAGGGAATTCCAAAGTCTAGCTGTTCTAGGGAATGGGGATGGGGTGGGGGTTCTTACATAAAATTTATAGCTTGCTAAAGGTGTTTTACTTTTTTGACCTTACAGCACGTCAACCTTTTTCGGTTTTGCAACAAAATAGTTACATAACGTTACGGTACGTCAACCTTTTTCGATTTTGCAACAAAGTAGTTACATAACGTTACGGCACGTCAACCTTTTTCGCTTTTGCAACAAAGTAGTTACATAACGGTACGGCACGTCAACCTTTTTCGCTTTTGCAACAAAGTAGTTACATAACGTTACGGCACATCAACCTTTTTCGGTTTTGGCAACAATGTAGTTACATAACATTACGACACGTCAACCTTTTTCGGTTTTGCAACAAAGTAGTTACATAACGTTACGGCACGTCAACCTTTTTCGCTTTTGCAACAAAGTAGTTACATAACGTTACGGCACATCAACCTTTTTCGCTTTTGGCAACAATGTAGTTACATAACGTTACGGCACATCAACCTTTTTCGCTTTTGCAACAAAGTAGTTACATAACGTTGCGACACGTCAACATTTTTCGGTTTTGCAACAAAGTAGTTACATAACGTTGCGGCACGTCAACCTTTTTCGGTTTTGCAACAAAGTAGTTACATAACGTTACGGCACATCAACCTTTTTCGGTTTTGGCAACAAAGTAGTTACATAACGTTGCGGCACGTCAACCTTTTTCGGTTTTGCAACAAAGTAGTTACATAACGTTGCGGGTTCTACAATTTTAGAACACGTGTTATGTATTCATTCAAGCAACTGTATATATTTAGATATCAACAAAGATGTTTCTTTATAAAATGTGTGAAGTACCTTAGTTTGCTCTCTCTCTCTTTCTCTCTCTCTCTCTTTCTCTCTCTCCCTCTCTCTCTCTGTAGAGAGCTTCCTTTCTCTGTAAAGGAATGATATTGATGGACGTAATAATGGCAAGGTTGGTATTCTGTGTTTTCTTTTGATGCAGTTAAATTTATTCAATTTCACACGGTCTTTCGATGATTGAATTCACTGGTTAACAAAGATGTCCTTATAAAATAAGTCTGCGTGTGAATTACCTTTGTTTGCCGTGTCTCCCTATAAAGTCTGTCTTTCTCTACAAAGGCTGTCTCTCTGTGTAAAACGTTGTCTCTCTCTCTCTCTGTAAAACGCTCTCGCTCTCTCTCTCTCTCTCTCTCTCTCTCTCTCTGTAAAGGAATCTTGTTCGTGTATCCATCTGTAGCCTTCAGCCCCTAGAAGTGCATGGGCCATCCACAACTTTGTAGACACTTTTGTAGCGAGGAGGGGCTTTTTTACGGGTTGAGGGTGCTGGCCCTACACCCAACCTTCCCAGAAGGTACATACAGCGCCTAATCTTCCCAAATTGTCACCCATCTGGTACTGGCCAGGCTTAATGTTGCTTAACTTCTGTTATCTGGCGAGAACCGGTGTGTCAACGTGATTGTGCCGTACTTTGTTCATATATTGCGACAATGGAAAAGCTGAGATTCTGTATTTTCTTTTGATGCAATTGAGTTTATCGGCTGCCTAGAAATGCATTGCAAAATTCTTTGCTAGCCCTTCATCTTAGGGTGGGGCGGGAGTCTTGAATTCAATGGTTGCATCTTAAACCATGCGTATGTTCTCTCGCCTCCAAGAACAAACTGACTAAAAATCTCTCTTTTTTCCAAATCTCATCCCAGAACGTGATCGTGTCAAAACTCACGTTCAATCTTGCCAAATCTCATTCCCACGAAACAAGGCCTCACTGCAGGTGTTTGCTCCCCTTAAACTCTCTGGCGTAGCCCATGACCCTTTCCTGTCACACCAACCGTCTACGGCTGGGTTCGACACGTTTTGAACTGAAACAACTTCTCAAACTAAAAATGGAGCGCGTTTCTAAACTCTATATACTAGCTAAAACTGCTAGTTTGCTAACGTAGTAGCTCGTTATATGACAGAATGACTTACAAAAGTTCGGTTCTCTTGCAGAATTTAACAAAATGAAGTTTTCTTTAAAAAAAAGTATTCAGTTAATTTACAGTAGGTTTTTGTTATTTTTTATTTCTATTTTTTCCCCCCAGTTTGTTTGTTTTGAAATTCCTCCGTGCCTGTTACTTTGCCGGTCGAGCCCAAACCATAATTGATGGAAAATCCTGAGGATCCGGGTCAAATTCTGCAAGAGTACCAAAAGTTTCGCCACACGCTTGAAAACAAAACTTTGCTTATTATCACAGTATTTGGTCTGTCTTTCAGCTATTAGGAGGAGCATGCAAGTCTCAGCTATTATCTGATCAGCTAATCTCTTTGGTGAGTATTCTCTTGATCTTTGTTAACCGAAGTTTTCATTTTATGATTTATTTACATAGCTGGAAATTTATTTACATAGCTGGAAAATAATCTGATCTCGCTTTTTCTTTTTTCTTTTTCTTTTTTTTTTAATAATAAAACCCTTTTTGATATCTGCATTTCTTAGTCTATATTGCAAATTTACTCCAAAGATACTTGTGTTGATTATGTTATGTTGATTAATCGGCTTATTATTCTCATCTTTGGTGTTATTAGCACAACGTTTCGGTCGCTGCAACCTGCGACCTTCTTCGGGTGTTGAGAACATGCTTCTTTTCCTACTGAGGAAAAAAAAGGGTTGGCTCTGCATTGCAATAATTCTAACCGTTTGTTTGAGGGTGGGTCAGTAGATCATAAAGAAAGTTCAATCTTCAGGGGTCACTAAGATATTTGTTGAAAGTTCGCCTATGGCTCAGTTTTTTGGGATATCTATACTAATTGTTAATATTAGTTGTTTACATAATAAGGTGTTTTACGAAATAGAGAATCGATACCCATGCATATTTTTTAACACGATGTAAGGAGGGGGGCAACTCTAAGGAAAAAAAGATTTTTGTTATTGTGAAGTTGCCTCCCTTGTGATGGCCGTATATCATGTTTTCTTTTTCTGTCAGTTTGTAATTAAAAGCGTCGAAAAACTGAGCCATAGGCGAACCTTTAACAAGTATCCTAATGACCCCTGATGATTGAACCTTCTTTATGATCTACGGACCCACCCTCAAACAAACGTTTCGAATTCTTGTAATGCAGAACCATCCCTCTTTTCCCCTTAGTAGGAAAAGAAGCATGTTCTCAACATCCGAAGAAGGTCGCAGGTTGCAGCGACCGAAACATTGTGTTAATAACACCCAAGATGAGAATAAAAGTCCGATTATATATTATTCATTTTTTTAGATGAGAATTATATATATTAATTTATTTTTATTTCGGACTATTATTCTCATCTTTATTAGTTGTTGTTTTTCATCTTTTATAAAATCAAAGAATCCAACCTTGATCGCCCTTCGGGTCCCGTGGCACAGTTGATAGAGACGTTGAATCTCTACAGTTCCAGATGTGCATTGTCTGAAGATAGCGGTTTAAATCCCACCCAAAGCATGCCAGAGGTGTACTTGGCCAAAATGTGGTGAGTTAGGAGATTCGAAGTTCCTATCCGTCGCGGTTACCACCTGACGAAGGCCAGAGGAATAGTTGGTCGAAACGTTGTGAATAAACAAATCAATAAAAGATGAAAAACAACAACTAATAAAAATGAGAATAATAGTCCGAAATAAAAATAAATTATTAGTCCGATTAATCAACATAACACAAGCATTCACATCTCATCTAAAAAAATATTTAGAATTGCACCATGGATTTTCACTAGAATAAGCAATAGATTCCTCAATCCGGAATAGGCTTACAAGTGCTACACTTTTCCACGGTTGTCCTGGAACTGAGGAAAGCAAGAACATTCAGCTCTCTTAGGTATACCTGCATACCTTGATACAAACATCACTTAGTATTCTTAATTAGTATAGAGTACTAGTCAGGCTAAACGCCGCTTAACGAGAATCAGTGGGTCAATATGATGACGTTTTATTTGTATGTTTTTGCACTTAAAAATTAATTGATAAGTGACGTATTATTATTATGAATATTATTTACTCGCTAGGACAGGTCATCGTTAGGGTTGCTCACTTACAATAAACGGTCGCTATTTTTTGTGTGTTGGTTATAAAGATATCACCCAGGTTTACAGTGATCATTTTCGACATTACAAATATTTTTTTGTTATCACAACAACCACTTACTATTTACTTTTACTCGCAATGACCATTTGTTTTGCTTGTGTTATGATGAGTGATCGGACCTTTATTCTCATCTTGGCTGATGATAAGAATAATAGTCCGATTAATCAACATAACACAAGCATTCACATCTCATCTAAAAAATATTCAGAATTACTCCAAAGATAGTTCTTAAGCACTTTACTTCAAAAACCTGCTCTGCCAGTATAGTCCATGTTTCACTTGTACATACAGCAGTAGGAACTTTTTTTTACTCACCTTTTTACTTACCTTCACCACTTATCAAGGCCCGGAAGCCACTCAGGGATAAGGGTTATTGCAAGTGCAGTACGTTAGTGTGGAGATTTAATGAAGTGTTTACTTAAGAGGGCGGTTCATTAGGAATTTGTTAACGTTGGACTTGAAGACATCCAAGTTGTAGTCAGGTGGGAAGCAGGCAGACGGAACCCAAACAAAGCATATTGCCACTGGGATGCAAGGGCTTACTAATTGGCACCATGTCTAATAAAGATTAAGATGTTGGTTTGAACTTCTGCATATCAGTACAGTTAGAAAAGCAGGTAACAGGAAAGGAATTCCAAAGTCTAGCTGTTCTTGGGAAGAAACTATTAGAGTAGAAATCTTTCTGGCATTTCGGGACCTAAACAGTAAAGGGGTGTAATTTTGTTGCTCAGAGTGTTTGTCAGAGATATTTACGTCGAGGGGGCACAAGTGCAATGAGTTCATCAGAACACATTTCATTAAAATATTTGTAAAACAGGTACAGGGATGCAACATTGCAGTGATGGGACAGGGGTGGGAGCCTAGTTGACAAAGTGGGACCTATTAGATTGGAGACCCTTTTTAGACCCTATCCAAGAGGGAGAGTAGTGGTAGATGCACCAACCCAGATGTGGCAACAATACTCCATGCATTCGCAGATGGTGGCCTTGAAGAAGTACAGGATACTCTCAGGTGTGAGTAGTCTTCTAGCACGATAGAGGGAATCTACCTTCCTTTCAGCAGCGTTTGCAATGTCCTCAATGTATTTGTTCCAGTTCATATTTCCTGTGAATGTTAAGCCAAGGAGTTTGAAGGAAGAATTCTCAGATAGGGCTTTATTTGTCCTGGATATCGGTGGTTGGAGAGATTTCTTATAATTGTTAAAGGAGAGCAGCTTAGTCTTACTAGCATTAAATGTTACCATCCATTTACGGCTCCATTCCAATACGAGTCTGGAGGTCATTTTCTAAGGATTCAGCCATTGTTTTTGATTTGTGTGACTGCATTGTAAAGTCCCAACTTCAAAGTTGTTGGTATATCTTTACTGTTCCATATCTTTTTTTTATTATACATCCAAGTGTGAAGTTACCATTCCTATTTTTCTAATGTCAGATGAAGATCTTGAAACCACTGAGCCAAAAAGCACAAAATCTTTGGACTGAACGGATGCATATCATTTTTCATATATCTAAGCATCCTTATAATAGGTTACAAATATAGACTAATCTGTCACACTTGAGCAAGCTTTTAGTTGGTCTGCTATGATTAAGTTCGAAATAGCAGTTTTATTTATTTGTCATGCTTAAGTTTGAAATAACATTTTCTGTCTACCTGCCATGCTTTAAATTTAAGACTTTTCTTATTCCTCTTATTCATAAATAACTTCAACCATAGAATTGTCTCCGAGATGGGTATATTTGCTGATGACACTATGCTTTTGTACAGGAATGAGAGGAAAATGAATGAACAAATATTTTAGGAAATGGCTGAAACTTTAGAAGACCTCCAGTCTGTAGTGGAATGGGTAAGGTAGGTTCTCTCTACCGTGATAGAAAGCTTCTAACGCCCGAAAGCATCCTGTACCTCTATAAGGCCACCATTCGCCCATGTATGGAGTATTGTTGTCATGCTTGGGCTGGTGTATCTGCTACTAGTCTCTCACTCCTAGACAAGGTTCAAAAGAGAGTCGCCAACCTGATAGGTCCTGAATTGTCATCTAAGCTTCAGCCTCTGTCCCATTGACAAAATGTAGCATCCTTCTGCCTGTTCTACAAGTACTTTAACGGTGAATGCTCCGACGAACTTTAAGCACTTGCATCCCCTCGACATAAATACCCCCGACAAACCCGACAAGCAGCAAAATCCCACCTCTTCACAGTTGAGATCCCTAGATGTAAGAAAGCCTTCTACTCCAGTAGTTTCTTCCCCCAGAACCGCTAGACTTTAGAATTTCCTTTCGGGTTCCTGCTTCCCTAACTGCACTGACATGCAGAAGTTCAAGTGTAACATGAATCGACATCTTGCTGCCCAACTACCCACATAATACCCCTGTAGCTTACGTCCCTGATAGTAGCCCCCTACATCAAAGTGGCAATGTGCCTTGTTTGGGGTGAAAATGTAATAAAAAAAAAAAAATTTTTTTAAATCTGCTCAATCACTGATAGCCATGACTAATGATACTCTACCTGAAAGCTCTTTGTTCAAACTTCTCAGCTTAACGTTCACAGGGAACATGAATTGTAACAAATATACCAAGGGTATTGCCAAGACTGCTGTGAAGAAGGTGGGACCCCTCTATCGTGCTAGAAAGTTGATTACACCTGAGAGTATACCGTACCTCTACAAAGCCACTATTCATCCATGCATGGAGTATTGTTGCCACATTTGTGCTGGTGGATCTGCTACTAGTTTCTCACTTCTAGACAAGATTCAAAAAAGAGTTACCAACCAAACCAAACTCTAATCTCTGTCCCATCAACGAAATGTTGCATCCCGATGCCTATTTTACAATTATTTTAATGGGAGGTGATCTGACAAAATCCAACAATTTGTATGCACTCGACATAAATAGGCCTGACTAACCTGAGAGGTGACAAAATCCCACCTCTAAATAATAGAGATCCCTAGATGCCGGAAAAACTTCAACTCAAATAGTTTCTGTTCTCCTTATTCATTCATTTATTTATGCACTAGCCTGGGTGTGCGGCGTTGCCTGGGTGTTTGGAGGTGTGTGTTGAGCAAAAAAATAAAAAGTTGTAGTAGGCAGGCAGGCTTGAACCCGTGATGCGAAGGCGGTTAAGAAAGGGGAGGTATGTGTAAGGGTGTTGGTTGAGAACAAAAAAAGCGTAAAAAAGAAAAATGTAGGAGTAGTAAGCAGGCTCAAACCCGTAACACACAAGAGGAAAAAGATGTGGAAAAAAAAAACTGTCTTACCGAAGTGCCTACTGTGGTTGTGACGTCACGGCCAGTCGAAATAACGTCTTCTTAGCGACATCATGAATGCGAGGGTTGAATGACTTGCAAAATATGTCAGCGAAAAAACAGACCCTTCCTGTACAAAAGTGCCCAGTTGAGGGTGAAGGAATTAATGTTTTTGGCCAATTTTGCGATATTTATTGTCCGAAGGGTCGAGCTTCAAAATGATACTGATCTTGTGACAATCCGTCGCATCTGTCGAAAATTTTTGCGAAACATACATAAATACTTACATACATACATACATACATACATTTAAACAGACAGGTGAGATTTATATTATAGATTTATTTGTGTATTTATATTTATATGTATTTGACATAATGGCAAGATTGTTTGCAAATGGGTCAGAAGATCAGGGACAAGTGGAGATCAAGGACAAGGGAAGATCAAGGACAAGTGGAGACATCCTGGAAATTGAGTGGCACCCACCTCTACACCTACATCTAGCAGCTAATAAAAAGGGAACCTTTGAGTGTCTTTCGACTATAATCAACTACTTAGCTTAGGTTTGTGTATTCATGAAGCAGTAGGTGATTGTATGTTATATGTGTTTAGCCTGATCTTAAGTAATGCATCAAATTGAAACAAAAATAAAACGAGATTATAAAAAGAACTGCAGTTCAATAAGTGCATTTGCAATTACCCCAGATGAAAATGAATCATGCAATCAATTTCGATCAAAGTTCTTTCACATGGAATCGATTACTTCGGGACTTGATTATATATATATATATATATATATATATATATATATATATATATAGAGAGAGAGAGAGAGAGAGAGAGAGAGAGAGAGAGAAAGAGAGAGAGAGAGAGAGAGAGGGGGAGATGTTATTTGTTTTTGCGTTTTGAATGAATTCAATTATTTATACGAAAGTGCATATTTACCTAAATGCGAGTAGGGAATAGTTTTCTGCTTTACCAATTTCGTACCGCCAAATGAGGAGTGGCATATATATTGTTTTTAAAATATAATTATCCACGGACACGTGTTTCGTCATCTACGACTCATCAGAGCGTCTGAATCTAGCAAGATTTTACATCGGGACCCCATGGTAAAAACCTAAACTTCTACCACTGGACCATATATATATATATATATATATATATATATATATATATATATATATATATATATATATATATATATATATCCACAGCCACTCTGCCTAAACTTCTACCACTGGACCACATTGCACGACTGTTTGGATATATCGCGATTTACGTAGATGTTATTTGTTTTTGTTTTTGCGATGCGTTTTGAATGAATTCAATTATTTATAAGAAAGTGCATATTTACCTAAATGCAAGTTAGGAATAATTTTCCTTTTTATCAATTTGGTACCCCCAAATGAGGAGCGGCATATATATTGTTTTTTAAAAATATAATTATCAACTGAAACATATTTTGTCGTCTATGACTCATCAGAGTGGCTGAATCTAGCGCGATTCTAAATCGGGGCCCCATGGTAAAAAACCTAAACTTCTACCACTGGACCATATATATATATATATATATATATATATATATATATATATATATATATATATATATATATATAATTATCCACAGCCACTCTGTGTGTGTGTATGTGTGTGTGTGCGTGCGTGTGTGTGTGCGCGTGTGTGTGGGGGGATTTCAGAGATTTAACAATTTAACCACAAACGAGTTAAAAAATAAGTTAGTTTACTATTTTTACGAGCAAGGTTACCCGGTGTTGCTCGGGGTCATACAATACTAAATGGAAAACGCTAACTAATGTTAAGTCTCTTACCCCGTCCCTATAATAATTATATTTTATGTGAGCAGTGAAAAAATAGATATTAGGGGTCCTTCGCAACGCTACTGAAAGCGTCAAATAAAATCCAGGATGCCTGCAGAGCGCTATTAAAACTAAGTTCCTTATAGATAAGTTACAATAGGTAAGAAACGATAAATTAAATCCGGGGTTAGCATCTTTCAATTTAAAAATAAGTGTTGACTCATTTCCTGGTAACGTAAAAAAATCGTTTTCAATGCTTAATAACATTCAATGATACAAATTGCAATTTGACCCTCCAAGAATTTTTTTTGTCAATCTTAAAAATTATTTTTCAGAGATTACGCTCATTAAAATAAAATATCAACTTTGTAGCGGTTTGTTGCGTATTTTTTAAGTTTTAGCTGGACACGGAACGATAAAACCACACATACAAGTGCCCTTTACATAATAGATCATGCTGGCTACGAACGTTTTAGAAATATTAAGGTTCAAACTATGTTTAATAATGCTAAGCGTAACTTTTTGTTAATTAATAGAAAACTTAAATTTCGTAGAAAATCCAAGATGTCAGCCAGTTTTTTTTTTCAGGGGCAGATAATTCTAAATGACTTAGAAACTTATGGAAGGGGAGATGACTATGCAATGTATATGTGTTTTTATTTCTTTATTTTTTTTCTTAAAATAATCTTTTGTCCATAGAGGTTCACTTATTTGGTGTATTTTTGAAAATAAAATATATAATTATAGAAATTAAAAACATAGGTTATGGTGTTTTGAATGTTCAGCTTTCTGTACTAATTTTACAGGATATATTTAGTCAAAAGTGTTACAGTCAATTGTAATAATGAATTAATGAATTGTATGGGTGGTGACGGTAGCTAAGTGGTTAATGACACAAACTGAGAACCTGAGCGTGCCAAGTTCGAATCCAGTTTGTTCCACAGAAACACTTTCACTTAGGGATGTTAGCAACTTTCACATGGTCCCTCCTGTACGTACTCAATGTCTTTCTGGAAAGAATTCTGACTTGAAAGATATCGGGGAAACGAATGCCAACAATAACCATTTGATTTTTTTTATTTTTTTTATTTTCTTCCTTTGAAGATTGTAGCGTTGGGTATGGCGCAGCCAAGCCAGCTGCAAACAATGCGCTGTTTTTTATTGAAACCAACCGAAAGCTCTTTTTAGTATTCTTGTTGTTCCCTTAAGTGCAATTGTCTGGATCTCTTTTACATTTGGTTCACCAGGAATAATAGTTAGGTAAGACTTCCTGTTCTCCTTCATAAGCCCTGTGGCACCTATAATAACTGGTATGATTGATATTTCCCTAAGATTCCAGTTTCTTTTCATATCATACATGAGACCTTGATATTTCTCCCTTTTAGCTGTGTTCAGATTACCATCATTCATTAGAGACACTCACTTCAACCAAGGTTGCTACTCTCTCTGACTTATTCTATATTACTATGCCAGGTTTGACAGCAGCTTTTTCAAGATACACACCAACATCATCAGGGAGGTGATCGTGTCTAATTGATTAACGGCGCAAACTGGATGTACCAAGTTGCACCCAGTTCGTTCCACAGAAAATCTTACACTTTAGGATGTTGGCAACCTTCACGTGATCCCAATTGTAAGTATCCAATGTCTTTCTAGAAATAATTCTAACAAGAAAGATATTGAGGAAACGAATGCCAACAATAGAATCGTTTGATTCACACAAAATACATAAATAAATTTATTAAATATTGTTAGAAGAATATGTTACTTTAAATGTAAGGGTTAGGGCTCCCAATCCATCCTTGGATTTAAAATATTTCTGTCACATATTAAGGACCTATATCAGTAGTGATCAAGTTAGTTAGTATGATTTTTGACAGGGTCACACTGAGTATATGATAATAATCCAGATCGGTAATTCCCAGGGTTGAATGAAAGATGGCTGATGTAAAGTTGCAGGGTGCAGAAATCAAACATAGACAAAACAGAGATGCCAATCTTTTCAGGAAGCTGTACGAACAAGACACTAGCAATAATGTAGAAAACAATCTAAGACGAATGTGACTTTGATGTCTGTCCATGCACGTCACTCATTTCGCTTAGTTAGAAAGATAAGTTAAAAAGTAAATGTGCCGACAACATTAGTGGTTCTTTCTCTCTCATAAGTCAATTCTCTCCAATTTAGTTTCTTGTTTTACATGCTGGCATATGTTTGACGGCTTTTGGAACTTGACTTCCAAACTAATCTATTTTTATTCATGTTTTTCTTTTTTTCTTTTTTTTTATTTCAAATCACTCTTTATCACTTCCTCACATGTTTTTACCCCCTGTTAACTCAACTGTTCTACAACTGCTAACCCAAAAAGCCTCATTTGTTCTTTCAATGTAACCAAACCAACAAAGTCTCCTGTTTTGCATACTGTTTTATATACTATTCAGATACAACTGATGTAAATTACCAATTCTTATCACAATGATTCCGAAGCATAATCAGAAGACCTGTGTTGAAAGTCATTTAAGCAGAGAGTACATACAGCACCTGGAATTCACAAAGGTCACCCTTTTTGGTACTGAACTTTGCTTAAGTTCCGTGTTTGTATATTATCTAATATATAGTAGTGATTTCAAAAGTTAAAAAAAAAAAATGACTTAGGCGCCATCAGCTAGAATCTAAATCAAAACATTTAGCGCTCCAGCCACATTCCCAACCAACATAGCTACCAAGAGGTAAATGAGAAAGACTTACTATTAAACGACTTGCAAAACGATTTGGATTTTAGCATACACAGAAAAAAAATATGTCGGCAAGTTGAAATGAACAGTTTGCGCTTCAGCTTGCCAACATATTTCTATACAAGTTATTCATCCATAGAAATAAAGTTTTTATTCATTATCAACCATTCTTGGCCTATGATTACTATTTCCTGCTAATTTCAGTGTTATGTGACCAGTAGTTTAAGAGTTTATCGGTTAAATATTTACACACATACATACATGTATTGTTTTATTTATATAGAAAAAGTAAAACTTTCTTCTCTAGATTAATATCACAAAAAAAAAAGAAATTTGGACTTCATCTTGGATCTCATTAATAAAAGATGTCCACACATTTTTAAATGCATATTCAGATTTTAAAAAAAAGTATTTCATTGATTTCATTAGCAGTTAAGTCTTGCAAAAAAAAATGCGATTTGCTATTTTTTTGTTATCAACGTCTTTTATTTTATTCATTTCATCATTTGATTAAATTACTAATTGGCTTCTGTCATCCAAAAAAAAAAAAAACAGCACAATTTATTTCCTTATTCTTGTCTTATTTACAACAGTAAACATGCACAATGCTGAATATTTAGAAAGGCGCATAGTAGCCTGCTACAAACGACAGACCTGCAATGGGAGATAAATTTATCTCAGAGAAGAAATATCAGTGCTTGTTTTGATTAGTGATCTTTTTAACCAACGTATTTTAGGTGAAAACATTATTACTAAGGCTGGGACAACAGCATATTCTTTTCATTGTTTTGACTCTCGAGTGTGTATCTGTCGATATCTTATATGCTTTTATATAGAGTGATGTGGTTCTCGGTTGATTAACTCTGCCTAACTAGGTCGGATATATGTTCGAGAGCCATAACAATGATAAGAATATTCTGTTGTCATAGCCCTAATTATTATGTACTTACGTATCATGTCGAAATTAGTATAAATCCAAAATCTACGAAAAATGATCATGTAGAAGATGTATTAGATGTATTTTTAACAAAAACTAATCCACAATTACGATCCGTCTTAAAATGGCGTACCATTAATTTAAATCAATTTAAATCAAACGAGATAAATTAGTTTGTCATATTGAATTGGTTGTGCCGATTATCCACGTTAAAACATGCAATAAAACTCGATAATTCGATAAATTCTCTTTATTTTTTTTAGGGAGGGGCATTTTTATAATTTTTTGAAATTATACTAATTTCGACATGGCACTTAAGTACGTAATAATGTTTTCGCCTGAAATGCATTGGTTTAAAAGATCACCGATCAACACAAGCACCAAAAAGATCACCCAAGAAAGCAACATATTATTGAAAATAATTATGTCTTCTTGAATGCAACACTCCACGCTATGATTGCGATCCACTTGAGATTTTGCACAAGTAATGTCTACTCCTTTAAGTTTTCATGTCAAGTTTAGTAGTTCTTTTTTCATGAATAATTTAACATTTGCTGAGATATCGAGGAAGTTTGAATCGATAATTTAAGGAGTGTCTGAAAAAAATCCATTCAATTACACAAATTACATTTGATTAAATGTTTTATTATAAGAGTCAATATTTATTTGTTGAAAATTGGGTGAGGAATGTTAGAAGTATTAAGATGAATGAGTTTATCTTGAGTGGAACGATAAAAATGTCGCCATAAAGAAAACAACACTGCGGCTTTATTTTAAAACTTTTATTGAAAAATCAATTCAGGTAACTTGATTATATAGTAGAGCTGACATCTATTCAATGTAGCCGTCTTCAGCCTCAATCACCGTTTCGATACTGGTCCAGAACTGGGAGCATGCTTTTTTCACAAACACTGGCGGGAGCTTGGTGAGTACTCAACAGATGGTGGCGATCAGGCTGGCTTTGGTATTGTGAATGGTCATGTTGGTTATGTTCTCGACGTATGACCAAACGAAGTTGTCCAGCGGGTTTAGGTTGGGGGAGGAGGGGAGCCAGTGAGAGAAGGATACAAAGTCGTAGCACTCCTTCTGAAACAAAGCCTGAGTTTCCTTTTTTTTCTTTCTTTTTTTTTACACGGTGGTCACCACTTATCAAGGCCCGGAAGCCACTCAGGGATAAGGGTTATTGCAAGTACAGTACGTTAGTGTGGAGATTTGATGAAGTGTTTACTTAAGGGGGCGGTTCATTAGGAATTTGTTAACTTTGGACTTGAACACATCCAAGTTGTAGTCAGGTGGGAAGCAGGCAGACGGAACAGAGTTCCACAGGCGTGCAGTTCTAAGAAAGAAGGCACAGATAAAGAGTGGGGGAAATTTTTCACAGTGGTTTCAGCTAGACGGGCGTTTCTTTGGACTTGTGAGCCAGTGCTGAATCCGGCTGCCACACCCAGGGTCTGCCAGCAGCTACCTGATTGCACCAGGAGATCACCACACTTTATCACCTCCAGGTACAAATTGATATTGACTTTCAAGCCGAGTTCGAAGATGTGAGGTGGCATGATGTGGTCCTTACTTGGAACCACACCAAAAACCATAAGACTAGGGCGTTGGCAATGGTCCTGTTGTCATAACTTGGATCAGTAGAGAGCATGAGTTGTACAGCGGCGCATCTCTGATCTCACTCATTCAACATGATAGAAGGCTCCTATCCCTCTTAGGATTTGTACACAACTGGCCAACTAGTAGATAGTCTGCAATAACAACAAAAAAAAAACGGTTTTCATCAAATGGAAATGGAATCATGTTGTCTGTTCTATTGCGACAATTTTATCGTTATACGCTGTATTTTTGTTTTTGCAGACGACAGCATGAAAGAGTTAATGCCTGGATAGCCTTGTCAGTATTCCCCGGTAGGGGCGCCTCAGGCTATTAACAATAAATCCTCAAACAGATGGTAAATCCTGAGAGGGTGGACCTCCTAGAACTGCTCGGGGCCAGCAAATACCGCAATCAAAATGGGAAAAGGTAATTTCAGAAAATGGCCTAGACTTTATTGATTTTGATGCTGAGGTAAAAAAAAAAAATTTTTTTAATAAAAAAACGGAGCCGCTAAAGCAATGTGTGTTACAATTCACGCTAAAGTTAAACTAATTAGTTTTCCCTGGGCGCTCTTTATTTCTGGTATCTTTCAATGCGCATGCTCAGTAGTCTGTTAACTTCTGATATGCAAAGGGAGGCAAATCTTGACTGGACACTAACGGATGTGATGTTACAATGCTCCTTATCTATAATTAAAAACTGTCCTCTTTTAATATTAAGAACTCCTGGATTTCAATATCTACAAAACATAGAAATCCGAAGTTTGGGAAAACAAGAAGTATTTTTCTTGCGGGTATGTATTTATTTGCTTTCTCACGAAAGCAAAATGTGACACAAGGTCATTTTTAATGTAGAGGAAGCAGCTCCCCTAAAAAATGGCACCCTGGAGATAAGCACAAATAAAATTGCCTTAGTATAGAAAGGTTTTCCTGTCCATTGACTAAAGACAAATTAATTAACTTCAGTGTAGCATGAGAGCAGATACTACACTTTGATCCTGGCCTGTGCCAGGTGCGAGTAATTGTACGTTTCCTTAATGGCTACGAATTTAAAGATCAACAAGAAATTGCAAGAATTTTTAGTGTCTTTTATTGTTGAACGAAAATTTCGATTTCGATGTTTATCTTTGGTGAAGTTGAATTGTCATTTTGTTTTGCGATGTTTCTTTTAGCACGCGAATGGGATAATTGAAGTTTGTTTACATTGTAATGGAGAATAGGATATTTATCCGATTTTATAAGTGGATGATTCAGGAGAGGGTAGATGGATGGGGAATGGGGAGAAAGAGGAGAGTGTTAAGGAAGGAAAGGGGAAATCATAGCTTTTCGGGGGCGGGGGTGAGTGGTAAAGAGGTGTGTGGTTGGGGGATTTTGAAAAGAAGAAGAACAACAACAAGATGAAGAAGAAAAAAATAAGAAAGAGGAGGAGGAGGGGAAGAGAACAGCAATAATAATAATAATAATAATAATAATAATAATAATAATAAAGGGATTCGGATGATGAAGAAAATCAAAATAATACCAATAATAGTAGGAGCACTAGGAACAATTCCGAAAAACTTTGAAAAAAGAATGGGAGAAATTGGAATCAGAGGAATGGCTGCAAAAATACGACTAACGATAATGAAAACGGCTGAAATATTAAGGAAAACCCCTGAATGCGGAGAATAATACAAGTATACAATATAATGAAGAAACGTTACAGGGAATGAAGAACACTGAAGCTGCATATCTACAAGTTCTACACCCCCATCACGCCTCCCCTCCCATTATCTCATCATCGTCCCCCCCCCTCAAAAAAAGTGATACCAAAGAGCCGAGAAGGGTCAAGGAGAATGGAAAGACCGAGGAGAGAGCGTTGACCAGACCTCCGCTGGACAAGCACAAAGAGAACTGGGATCTTGGGGAGGCTTAGTGCCACACAAGTTCCAGTATAGATCAATGGCCGCTGCCAGCGAGAAATCAACGGTAAGCGGCTGTTGCAATGACGCAAATTTATTTGCAAATGCTATCAAAGGAGGTGGATATAGCTGGAAGTCTGAGGAAACTTGTTGTCACTCAGAGAACACCACAGGTTTCTAATCAGATCTTTGATGACTTGTATGAGAGCTCCATGTGAGTCAATAATAATAATAATAATAATGATAATAATAATGATGATAATAATAATAATAATAACAACAACAACAACAACAACAATAATAATAATTAATTAATTAATTAATTAATTATTACGCTTGTCGTCACAACCGTTATCATCTTGGTCATCTCTTAGATTGAAAATGGAATATTCCAAATGGCTAATAAAATAAAGATTTGAATTTAATAAAACAGACAACAATTGGTGTCGCTGGTAAGATAAACAAACATATTTCGAAAGTAAAAATAAGTATATTTATCAATCTTTGAAATGTTTTTAAATTTCATCTGCAAAAAAACAAAACAAAAAAAAAACAACACTAAAAAACAAATACATTGTTAAGACTTGACTTATATGCTTACTCCAGACAGATTCACCACATGATTGAAAACAAAATCCTGATACTTAGCGCAGTCTTGTGCTAGTAATTATTATTATTATTATTATTATTATTATTATTATTATTATTATTATTATTATTATTATTATTATTAAGCAACATCGGCAGAGGAGTTTAAAAAAATAGCAGACGAACAAAGTAAGCGTTTGTAACTGAAATTATTATTATTATTGTCATTGTTCTTCTTCTACTTATTATCATTATTTTTATTTTTATTATTATCATTATTATTATTATTATTATTATTATTATTATTTAAAAAAAACAAAATTTACTTCATTGGTTATCACTATAATTACTAATATTATTACTAGTAGTAGTGGTGGTGGTGGTAGTGGTGGTATGTTTTTTATTATTACTGTAGCTGTAATGGTAGGTGTTGTTTTTTGCTGTCATTGCTATTGTTGTTTTTGCTCTTAATATTATTGCTACCGATATTAGTGTTGCCATTATCACTGTAGATTTTATTTCTATTGTTGTTGGTGGTGGTAATGGGAATAGTGGTGGTGATGGAGGAGAAAGGTCAGGAGGGGATCTTTGACCTTGGTGGGGAACCCTCCTAGAGGTAATGTCTCGATAAAACTATCGGTGGTGGTGTAACCTTAAATTCACTAACCCCATTTATGGGAGAATGTCAAATCAAAATATTGAAAATAACAACGTAAATGAGGCTAGAACATCTTGTGATGGTCTCACGTCAGGTACGTGTCCCACTGGTTAACAGAGTGGGTCCTGTCGTCATCATACAACTGTTCGAAATTCTGAGGATGTGGCTGGATATAGGGGGAGTGAGAATTGCCAGAGAGGGTCCCAAAACACGAAGGGAGTTGTAACAGGAAATGTAAAAAAAAAAACATGGACGGATGAGGAAAGAAGAGTGCTGTGGAAATGCTTTGTAAGAAGTAGAAGTACCAAATCTGGTGGATATATTCGAAAAGTGAAGGAAGAATGGGAATCGAGAGGAGGAGGAGGAGCTAGAAGTGTCACGAGTTTGGTATCCTAGTTAAAACAAATTAAAAATAACAACCTACTTTCAGTGATTGCAAGAGAAGAGATTGAATGGATGGTTAGGAATGAAATGAATAACGAAAGTAAAATTGATGAAATTAGCTCTATTGAAAGAACTGAGAGAGTGGAAGTGCAGAAGGGAAATGTCAGCGATGATGGGAGGTGAACAACCGAGGAGGTATGGAATCATATGGTTAGGGGAAGTAATGAGAAAGAGTTTGAAGGATCTAAGGCAGATGAGATCATTGACTCTGAGACAATGGAGCCATTGAAAGGAGCAGATGTATGGAGAAGTGGTGATGAAGTTCGAACTTCGACTTCTGTAGAAAAAGAAGTACTTGAGAAGTTAAGAGAGGTTCTTCTTAGAGATGATATCATAGAGATTCCAAGTATGAAGAGTAGTGATAGGCAGAAGGTGAAAAACGAGGTAAAAATAATTCAAGGAGTAATTCACAACATCATAAGAAAGAACATATCGATTACGGAACTTAATAGGCTTCTGTATGCAGCGTCATACATTATTGCGAATCGTCTTAGCTTATTAAAGAAGAAAAAGAGAGAAATGAAGGATAGAAGGCCACACTGACAGAGGCGGCTTGAAGAAAGTATTAAACGGTGGCGGAAAGACATTAGTAGAATCGAAGAAATAAGAAAAGGGGTTAAACTAGGACAGAAAACTAAGGACGAGCTTGAAAGGAGGTATAGATTTCTGGAAAAGGGAACGATGAACGTTATAACAATGTTGAAAGAGAAGGTCCACACTGGTGGTATGAAAATTAGGAACTTTGTTGGAAAAAGGTGTTGCATTTCGGCAGAACAACCTTTTCCGGAACAATCAGTCTCAGCTGTATAAAGAATTAAATGAAAGTAAACAGGCGGGAAATAACAACACTCCAAATGCAAAAGATGCAAGGAAGTTCTGGAGTGGGATTTGGTCTGTCGAAGGGCGATATAATGAGAAGGCTAGCTGGTTGGGAGAGGTCAGAGAAAGGCTATCAGGAATGCAGCAGATGAAGAACGTTGAGACAACCATCGATGACGTTAAAGCTGGCATATGAAAGATGACAAACTGGAAGGCACCTGGTCCAGATGGAGTGATGGGCTTCTGGTTTAAACAGTTCCCATGCCTTTATCCACCTATAGCTGCTGCTCTGCAAAGGGTTGTAGAGTCGGGAGATGTCCCTGATTGGCTTGTGAAGGGAAGAACAACACTGATTAGGAAAGATCCTACAAAAGGAACAGATGCCAATAAATATAGACCAATTACATGTTTGCCATTGATGTGGAAACTGTTGACTGAAATATTTGCGTAGAAAATTTATGAACATCTAGAAAGTAATGGCGTTTTTCCTGACGAACAAAAGGGGTGCCAGAAGTCTCGAGGGGTACTAAAGAGCAACTACTAATTGATAAAGCAATAATGCATGTTGCGAAGAAGAAGAAGAGGAATCTGAGCATAGCATAGATCGATTACAGAAAGGCTTATGACATGGTTCTTCATTCATGGATACGTGAAACACTGTTGATGATGAAGGTTGCTGAGAATGTGGTAGGGCTTTTGGAGACAAGTATGACTCAATGGAAAACGGTGCTGACAGCAAACAGAGAGAAGATGGGGCAGGTTGGCATTAAACATGGGATATTTTAAGGAGATCTTTTTGTAATGATAATGATGCCACTGAGTATCCTCTTGAAGAGAGAAAAACTGGGGTATAACTTTGGATCTGGTGACAGACGCTTCAACCATCTACTGTTTATGGATGATTTGAAAAAATTCAGTAGAAATGTAAAGGAAATAGAGAGACTGGTAGAACTTGTGGGGACATACTCAGAAGACATTGGGATGGAGTTTGGGATTAGTAAATGTGTGGTGCTGGTGATGAAAAGAGGAGTAAAGGTTCATTCGAATGGAATAGTGCTGCCAAATAGAGAAATCATGAAAGAAATAGAAGATACAGGATATAAGTATTTGGGAGTGCTGGAGGGTGTAGCCATCATGAACAGAGAAATGAAGAAAAAACTCAGGAAGGAGTATCTTAGAAGAGGGAAACTACTTGCAAAGTCGAAACTGTATGGAAGAAACCTAATGGAAGCAGTAAATGCATGGGCAGTCTGTCTTTTGAGATACAGTGCGGGAATTTTAGAATGGTCTGACAAGGATTTGCATGCCATGGATATCAAAACAAAAAAGTTTTAGCAATGTTTGGTATATTTCATAATCGAAGTAGCATAGCAAGGCTGTATCATAAGAGGAAAGATGGTGGGTGAGGATTGCAAAGTGTAAAAGATTGTGTTAGAACCGAGGCGATGTCGTTGAAGGAGCATTTGGTTAGAAGTGAGGAGTGGATGCTTAAGGTTGTAGCCAATGAAGTGGAGGTATATGAGACTAAGGCTGATTATGTGAAACGTATGGATACAGAAAGGGCAGAGGAACTGGCTAGGAAGAAAATGCATGGAAGGTTCTTCTAGGATATAGCAGAAGTGGCTGATGAAAGATCATGGCAATGGCTTAGAGCTGAGTATCTGGCTAAGAGTACTGAAGCTTTTATTTGTGCAGCACAAGAGCAAGCATTAGGAACACGATTGTTCAAAAAAGTGGTTGTAGGAGAGGAAGTTGCTGAAGAATGCCGAATTTGTGGTAAGACCTCAGAGTCAATTGCGCACCTTGCAGCAGGGTGTAGTGGACTGGCCCAGAGAGAGTACTGCAAAAGACATGGCTGCATGGGACTCCGGATATATTGGGAGGTGTGTAAGAGGGTTGGGGTGAAGTGTGCTGGAAAATGGTTTGAGAAGATGCCTGATGAAGTGAGGATGGCAAGGTAGAGGTATGGTGGGACAAAAGTGTCATAACGACCAAGCAATTGGAACATAATCGTCCGGATTTGGTCGTCATTGACAAGGTCTAAAAAAACTGGCAGATTGTAGACTTCTTAGTACCCTGAGACAGGAATGTGAGAGAGAAGGAAAATGAGAAGTGGAGCAATTATGCTCCACTGGCCTTGGAGATAAGGCGTATACACGGGGTTAAAACACAAATAATCTCAATCGTAGTTGGTACACTAGGAATAGTATCAAGTCGTCTGGAAGGGCAATTGAAAAAACTACCAATCCCCGATGTTTTAGTCGGCCTTCAGACCTCTGTAATTATAGGTACCACCAACATCCTTAGGAAAACCCTTGATCTTTGAAGCTCCTGGTTTGAAGCCGAGATTAAGGGAAATCCTCTGGAAATGAATCCCATCTCTCTCCAGAGAGACGTTCATAAACGAAATCAAAAATATTATTATTATTATTATTATTATTATTATTATTATTATTATTATTATTATTATTATTATTATTATTCTTCTTCACTCACTAGGAGTTCTCACACTGAGCAGTATTTTTTTTACGGAGTTCCTCTTTAAAAATCTAAAAATCAAGTAATTATCCAATCAAACGAAATTTTCACCGATTATTAAGTGAAGAACGAACTTTAAAATGGTGTACTTTCTTCATAATCGATCGATATATATATATATATATATATATATATATATATATATATATATATATATATTCTATATTCTTCGTATTTATTGTTGTAAGAATCAGTTATTTGTACCAAATATACAATCACGATTTCAAAAGAAAAAAAAAAAGATTTGTCTTCCATCGGCTAGAATTGAAACCGAAACTAAAACATAACAAAGCATAGTTTCATGATTGAAACTCTGTCTACAAGTTAAGCAAAGACTGCAGTTTATTTGTACTAAATATGGCTGGACTGTGGAAAAGAGTGTAGATTTTATTAAATACAAGCTGGTTTCCATGACAACAATGTTTTTTGATAGACAAAGCAAGAATCCAAGCAGAGTTTGATATAGATTTGCATCTTACACGTGCTTTCAAAGGCGTTCTGTCTCGTTATTCAAAATTCCAAATTTCTTAAAGATGCTTCTAAAAACTTTTGTCAAATCTTATCACACTACCGGGAGGTCACGCTGGTCAAGTGGTTAACGATACGGACTGACGACGTGGTGTTCCAAGTTCGAATACAGTTCGTTCCACAAAAAAAATCACTTTCACTTGGCAACTTTCTCGTGGTCCTTTCCCTAAGTACCCGATGTCTTTCTAGTAAGAATTCTGACAAGAAAAATATCGGGGAAACCAATGCCAATAACAAAGTCTTCGAATCCATACGATATGACGACGATTACGCTACCGCGACATCACACACCCAAAAGAGGTCATATTAAAAAGATGTTCTTCACCTTACATTGTGTAAACCAAGAAACTGAATCTCTAATAACTGCAGCACAAGATAACTCGATAAGAACCAACCATATCAAAGCAAAGATCGATAAAACACAATAAAACAGCAAATGCAGACTATGTAGACAAAGAGACGAAACGATAAACCATATAATAAGTGAATGCAGCAAACTGACACAAAAGGAATACAAAAACAGGCATGACCAAGTGGGGAATGTGGTGCACTGGGAATTGTGCAAACAGCTGCATTTTAAACGTACAGACAAATTGTACAAACATGACCCCGCAACAGTACTCGAAAACGAGAACCACAAAATCCTATGGGACATGGACATACAAACGGGCAAACCCATTCAAGCAAGGAGACCAGATGTCGTAATAATTAACAAGAAAGAAAAATCCTGTCAAATCGTAGACTTTGCTGTCCCAACTGACCACAGAGGGAGTATGAAAGAAAAGGAGAAACAGATTAAATACACAGAGCTAGCTAACCCTAACCCTAACCTGACGGTATATATTTAAAGAGGAACTCCGTCAAAAAAATACTTACTCCCTAACCCTAACCCTAACCCGACGGTAGATTTTTAAAGCGGAACTCCGTCAAAAAAAAAATACTTACTCCCTAACCCTAACCCTAACCCCAACCCGACGGTAGATTTTTAAAGAGGAACTGCGTCAAAAAATACTTAATCTCTAACCCTAACCCGACGGTAGATTTTTAAAGAGGAACTCCGTCAAAAAAATACTTACTCCCTCTTTCCGTTTTGACCGTGCCTAAATTTCAGAGATGGGTATATTTGCCGATGACACCACTCTCTATAACAAGCATGAGGGAAAAACAAATGAACACATATCTAAGGAAATGGCAGAAGCACTAGAGGAAGACCTCTAATCTGTAGTGGAATGGGGATAAAAATGAATGGTCACATTCAATGCTGCCAAGAATAAGCTTGTTACCTTCAATAACTACAAGAAACCTTCTCTGCCACCAATAGCAATGGCCAAGAACACATTACCTGAAGGCACTTCCTTTAAACTCCTCAGCCTAACGTTTACAGGAAACATGAACTGGAATAGATACATTGAGAGAATTGCCAAGGCTGCTGCAAAGAAGGTGGGCTCTCTCTACAGTGTTAGAAAATTACTTACACCTGAAAGTATCATGTACCTCTATAAGGCCACCATTCGCCCATGTATGGAGTACTGTTGTCACATTTGGGCTGATGCATCTGCTGCTTGTCTCTCACTCCTGGACATTGTTCAAAAGAGAGTCGCCAACCTAATAGGTCCTGAACTGTTATCTAGGCTTCAGCCTCTGTCCCATCGACAAAATGTTGCATCCCTCTGCCTGTTCTATAAATACTTTAATGGTGAATACTCTGATGAACTGCAAACACTTGTATCTCCTCGACGTGACTACCCCCGACAAACCCGACAAGCAACTAAGTCCCATCCCTTTA
Source organism: Euprymna scolopes (assembly GCF_053919585.1). Classification (NCBI taxonomy): domain Eukaryota; kingdom Metazoa; phylum Mollusca; class Cephalopoda; order Sepiida; family Sepiolidae; genus Euprymna; species Euprymna scolopes. Next base: position 63,796,562 of record NC_136518.1, read on the forward strand.
CAGTAGAGATCCCTAGGTGTAAGAAAGCCTTTTACTCCAATAGTTTCTTCCCCAGAACTGGATTCTGCTTTCCCCACTGTTCTGTGTATAAAGAAGTTCAAGTGTAATGTGAACAAACATCTTGCTACTCATCTCCCGTCATAATGCCCCCGCAAATTATTCCCCGATTGTAGCCCCCTACTTCAAAGTGGCACTGTGCCTTGTTTGCGGTGAAAATTGAATTAAAACAAACACCCTCGCATAAATAAAATGTATTTGTTTTGATTTACCAAAAAGCCTTGCAAAACTTCAATAGACTTTTGTGATTGTATTTCTTTGCCTTCGAGTGAAAATCTTCAAAAATATATTTTTTAAATGTCCTGAAAACCTAAAATGCAGAAGCACCGCTTAAGAAATCGTTTCATGTGATAACTAGATAGGAAATGAATACGAAAAGTAAGTTAACTAAAATCTGAAATGGTCACGCTTTCGTATTATTTGGGATTTTCGGACTACTGTCCTCATCTTGGGTGTCCAGATCAGAACAGTATTCCGATTATTCCAAATAATACGAATAACCAATCCTCATCTTAAAAATTCAGAAATTGTCACGCATTGTCTGCACACCCCCTCCTGATCTCTGGCCACAGCGCGCGTAATCTCCAGCGTGTGCTTCTTCGCACGTGTGGTTCTGAGGTTTCTCTGTTTCATGTTTTTTTTTCCGTTCGGCAGTACGATATACCCAGTCGTATCCGAAGTCTCATTAATTGAATCTGAAATCATGGATGGCAAATGAAATTTCCAGATTTTAACGAAAAACGGTACTTTTTAGTCATTTTTCTTTTGGTTTTAAATTTTTGGAAGAGTTCGATTCGGAACAACGGGAGACATTTCACGGCAATCACGGCATTTACGGAACTTTTGCGAAAGTTTTTGGAAAATCAAAATAAACGCATCAATACAGTAATACAATATCACAACGGAAGCATTAATTACCGGAATATTTATTCAATTCAATGTTTTTTTTTTTCACGAACACTTTTTTCTTTCTCCTTTTTTTATTTTGACAAACTGTTTTCGTAATAAATTAAAATTTCGAAATAAATTAGAACAACGAACAGTTTCCAGATAAATAAAGATGTATAATAAATTTTAAACAGTCACTATAGATGAATGTGTGATTTTTGAAAATAGTTTTCGTATTTAATTAAAATTTCGTAATAAATTAAAACAACGAACAGTTTATTTACAAAGGATTACGTCCATTTCCAGAGAAAATATTGTGGTTATCGCCACTTGTTTCGAATTGAACTCTTTAAAATCTAAAAACCAAAGAAGGTTAAAATCCAGAAATGCCAAGAATAAAACAAAAGCATCCTTATTATACTCTTTAGATTCCAAACGAAGTTTCTACATCTAACGGAAAAACAGCTAAATTGACAACACTGGAAAACTGATAAAATTACTCAAACTTAGACGTACATGTGTATACGTGTGCGTGTGTGTGTGTGTGTGTGTGTGTGTGTGTGTGTGTGTGTGTGTGTGTGTATTCATCTTCAAAACATCTTTAACCATTCTTCTTCTTTCTGAGAACACAATGAACACTGTTGTCACAATTGTTGATAATAATTCTTGCTATACGAAAAATTCCTGAAAACTAATGTTAAAAGGAAATCGAGTTGAAGCCAAGAAAGGTACTGATTGTAACGAAGGCGGACGACCGCTCTTCGCATTTCCGAAAACTCCCAGGTGCAAGCTGCCGCCCGCTCTGTGCACCTATCTAAGTGGCGATAACAATGGATAATAATGGCCAGGCGAATGAAAGGTTTCATCATCCTCTCGGCATTCGTACAAGACAGCGAATATCTTGTGAGCACTTCATTCTCAAAGATTCGCTTCCATTTACAAATGGTTCTTAATGATGCTCGCACTGCAAAAAAAATAAATAAAAAATTGCGCCGACGGACTAATACCCACTGGGAGCTTTTTGGCACTTCCGCGGATGACCACTTGAGGAACGGAATTGCTTCACCTGAGACAGAGACCAATAAAAGGCGGGACGAGACGCAACCCAGTAAACAAATTCAAAGAGGAAATTCGGAATAATTCTTTCTTTGGTGGCCGTTCTTGTTATTTACGCTTTTTTATGTTCATTTTTCGTTCTGGAATTTTTCCCCCTTTTTTCTCTCTCTTTATCTACTCTTTTTCTGTTGTCCTCTTTATTCTCTCTCTCTCTCTCTCTCTCTATATATATATATATATATATATATATATATATATATATATCTTTCTCTATCTCGTTCTTCTCTTCTCTCCGGTCCTCTCGTTCTTTCTTTCTTTCTTTCTTTCTTTCTTTCTTACTTCTCCTGCCTTTTCTCTTTCTTTTTCTTTATGTGTACCTTTCCTACCCCTTTTTACAACTATTTTCTGATTTCTTCCTCTCTTTTTTGCCATTATCTCATTCTTTCTCTCTCTCTTTCTCTCCTATCTCTCTCCCTCTCTCTCTCTCTCTCTCTCTCTCTCTCTCTCTCGCTGGCTTTGACTCGTTCATTCCATATTTTTTATTAATTTCTATTTCAGTTTTGCCTTTTCAGTTTCTTCCTGTCAACTTTTTTTTCTCTCTCTTTCTCCACACACACACACACACATACACATACATACATGATGGCAGCAAATTCGCTTTCGAACATTGCCATCACTCGATATAGCACAAAAAATGGTATATAGAAACACGAAAACATTCACTGATGGACTGCACGAATGTGGCTTTTAAGCCCTGCTAAACTCTGGCATTCCTTAGCACACATTGTACAGACACGTGCACCACTAGTAGCACGTTCTTGCTGTTCTTTTCTATGCAGGATCAAATGCCGTTTCAAACCGCCTGTCGTTTTGTACATCCGCCCGCAGTTGACACAGGTTAACTCTGGCAACTCAAGACTGCTTTGTGGCCCACTGTGCCGATGAGTAGACTGGTGGCTCATCAGCCCAGCTCTGCTCAGACATATTCTTCCGCACACCTCCAGACCAATTTGGCGCCCCTCCCTTTCCGGATATCGCGCTTCAGCCGCTCATACTGGGTTCAGTCCGCCTCAAACTTGCCCACATCTCCCTGCAAGATCACATTATTTTAAGGTGGATCTTAAACAATCCTTAAATCTCAATTTAGGCTTTTGAGCCAGACATCTTCCCTCGGCGAGCTCACCATAAAGGAGTTGTTTGGGAAGTCGACTGTCTAACATCCTCACCACATGTCCACTCCATCTCAGTCTATGCTCAATAATGTGAGCCTCAATGCTAAGGCATTGGGTCCGTTCAAGCACCTCCACATCACTGACATACATCTGCCAACCCACACCTGTAGGCACATCTGGTGAAACGTCTCAAATGCTCCCTGTATGTTGTCCAAGTTTCACAACCATAGAGAAGAGTAGAGAGGACGCATGCGGCATAAACCTTAATCTTAGTTGGCAGCAAAATCCCATGATGTCTCCACAGACGCCCGTTCAACTTTCCGAAGGCATCATTTGCCCTGCTGATCTGTAACGATACCTCATCATCCAGGGTACCAGACATACTCAGTGTGCTACGCAAGTATACAAACTTAGTGACAAACCTTTGACTCACAGATATAAACTGATGGTTCATAGTATGGTATGCCCGGAGCAGGCTGATACATTAAAACAGTTTTTTTTTTCAGATTGATTGTCAGGCCTAATATGCTGCAGGCAACCGCAAAAGTGTCCACAAGATGCTGCATATCAATCACCGTATGAGCCACCAGATCAAAGTCATCCGCATAGAGCAAGTCACGAATCGTGTTCGTGAGTACCTTTGTACTTGCATTGAAGCACCTAATGTTGAACGACCCCCCAGTAGTTCGATAACGAATATAGACACCATCAGAGCACCCTCCAAATGCCATCCGAAAGACCAGGGTGAAATACAACGCAAAGAGTGTGGGTGCTGGAATGTCTCCCTACTTAACACCATTTTCTACTGAGATAGGATGAGCCAGCTTTCCCCCAACGTTGATCACAGCCTTCATATCATCGTGGAAGAGCTTTAAGATGGTTACAAACTTGTCAGGACAGCCAAGCTTTTTCAGAATCTCCCACAAAGCATCCCTATTGACTGAAACCACACTGCGACTCGGGCAAAACATCGTCAGCAATGTGCTCCAGCATTCTGTCTAGCATGATCCTACAGACTACTGACAGCAAAGAGATGCGTCGGTAATTTCCACATTTATCTCTGCTACCCTTCCCCTTGTATACCATC
>NC_136518.1:63805821-63810821 GCF_053919585.1 Euprymna scolopes
ATATACCCATGTCAAATATACATATATATATATATATATAAATATTAATACGTATACATACATATATATATATTTACAGTCATCGACATACAGTCCTGTTTCGTTGTATCACAACTCATCAGTGCCGCTAGACTAGCATCTCTCCCAAGTCAAGGATTGAACCTAGAACCGTCGTGTTGACAGCCGGCAGTTCTGCCACTCGACCATGGAATCGACGCCCGTAAATATCTCGTCGGAATGTCTATTTAAATAGATACTCACCACCACTTTTATAGTGCTCAAATCGCCTGTTCGTAAACAAACAACGAGCTTCGCATATATATATATATATATATATATATATATATATATATATATATATATATATATATATATATATGCGTGCATCTTTTCCTTCCCCTTCTATTTTTGTCTCTCTTCATACATCAACTTCTTCTCCCTCCCCTTTGCTCACATACTATTTCTCCTAATAAAAATGGCAACTATTCTTTTTACTACCTCTAGGCAACAACTGCCCTCTTCCCTCCGTCTATATCTACTCTTCTTTTTCTTTGCCGCCATCTCTCTGCAATCCAAATATCTCTCCTCTTCCTTCTACGTTACCTCCTACCAACTTCTTTTCTTATATTGAAAATAACTATATTATTCAGCCAAGCATTTATCAGTGAAAATCAGATTTTTATTATGACGGATGCACCAAATATTACTCAGTTCAATTCGACTTTCCAGAACACCATACCAGTTTAATAGTATCGCACAAGTATAGGAGAGGTGTGCTTGTGGCTGAGTAGTTAACGACACGAACTGAAAACCTGGGTGTGTTAAGTTCGAATCGAATGCGTTCCACAAAAAGACTTTCATCAAACGAATACTTGATCCTGTGTTTAATCTCCTACAACAGACGTAAATAAAATATTCCACACTAAACTCTTAGCCCGTTGACTTAAATATACATCGATTGGATGCCATAATACTTACTTCTCTGCACCATATCATAACAAAGGTATATAAAAGATTTCAGCCAGATCAGCTCAGTAGTTTCCGAATAAATTAAACTTATATACAAATAACTATTATCCCTAATTGTGCATTGAATAGTTACTTAAATACTTAGTTGCATCTTACCAAAACGAAGGTCTATGCAAAATTTCAGTCAGGTCGGCCCAGGAATTTCCGAGAAAAAGTGAAAATTATATATAAATCTCTGTTATCACCAACTGTGCATCGAATAGTTACTATAATACTTAGTAGGCTGCATCATTGCAAGGATCTATACAAAATTTAAGTCAGACCGACTCAATAGTTTTCTAGAAACAGTGGAACGGACAGACAAACATACAAAGAGAAATACAATATCTCTCTTTCTTTCTTTCTCTCTCTCTCTCTCTCTCTCTCTCTCTCTATAATATATGTATATATATAAAGATATATATATATACATATATATATAGTGAATAAATGACAAAAGACTATATTGAAAAGAAAATAAATTGTGTTTTGATATGATTGAAATCATGTCAAACGCAATCTATTTCCTTTTGATGGATTGATTGTTGCTATTTCTTCTGTCGAGTTTAGAGCAAAATAGATTTATAAATTGATATAATAATTAGTGATTGATTTTGCGCTAATAAACAGATATTGTCAAGAATTGTAAATGTCAACTGAATTAAAGGAATAAATTATAAGATGGTCAACATCATGAACTTTGGAATATAGTCCTTTGTCATTTATTCACTATATTGCTCTGTAATTACATTGAGCTTCTTAAATAAGGATTGGTATATATTATAAGAAAATATATTTCCACAGAAATATATATATATATATATATATATATATATATATATATATATATATATATATATATATATTTCTTTTAGTTGATTCAGCACAACGAGTCTGCAGTGGATTTCTCCCTTTATGATAAACGGTCAAAGACTTGTTTAAGATGAAGTCCGGTCGACTAAAGATTTTCCGAGCTTCGTCTTTTCCCAGGGGCCGCCATCTTGAATCCGTTTTCGAGACAATGATGTCGTTTTGCGCACAGTACATGTCCAGACCAGCACAGACAAATTTCCCACATTTTCTCTGAGATTGGCGTTACAATAAAACGATGGCCAATACCGACATGGTCAAGTCTGGTCAGACATGACGTCCAATGTAACTCGTTTACATATCCGATATTTTCTTTCTCTCTCTCCTCCTTCACCCCCTCTCTCTCTCTCTCTTTCTCTTTCTCTCTTTCTCTTTCTCTATATCTATCTCATCTAAAATAATTCTGAATGTGTATTTGAAAAGTATTATAGTAATAAAGCTCTTTTAAGAAATTAAAATTGAGCCCTGTTTAGGGACTTAAGAAAAAAGCGGTAATATTTAGCGGTAATACAATATTTCGATTTCCGTTCGTTGAATATGCACTGACTGTTTACTAAGAATGACCGCCGACCTGGTGTTTATAAGCACTTTATTTCATTCAATTCTTGTGTTAATTGTCGATGGCCTTGAGATAAAGTTGCCAGCTCATGAAGCTAACGGTGGCTTGGTGACTGGGTTCGAATCTCCGACCACCAGTAATTGTGGCATCATATACTGATGATTACAGAAGCATGAAACACTAGTGTTTGTATGAAATTGATTGTTAATACTTATTTGAAAAATATCATATATATATATATATATATATATATATATATATATATATATATATATATATATAACTACTTCATTTACTCACATAAAATTAATATACGAAAGTATAAATTTATGCGTAAATTTTAAGTATTTACTTCAAAAGTGCTCAATACGTAGGTAGAGCTAGTTAGTAAGTTATAAAATATATATGGCGATTAAGCTACACTAACTTACTATATATATATATATATATATATATATATATATATATATATATATATATATATATCGAAAACAATAGACAGAATAAAATATTATATATTCTTTGTTTTACTGTTTCGACCAATTTATCCCCTGGTCTTCTTCAGGTGTTTAACCGCAACGGAATAGAAATGCTGAGTCTTGCAACTGTATCCCCAGTAATTACTGCATTCCATAGTTGTTGCTGTCTCACCACGTTTAATGCTCTGGCTAGCTTTGGGTGGGATTGAAACCGTTATCTTCAGACAATGGTCACCTGCAACTATAGAGACTCAACGTCCCTATCCTTTCGGAGCCGAAACGTGGTGAAACAACAACTATAAAGATGAGGATAACAGTCCGCAAATAAATAAAATGAATAGGATAAAATATATATTGATATATAGAAATTTATTTGTCAGTTCTTTATCATGTATTTTAGCATTTCCTTCCTAATGTACCTTGAGCTAGATGACACATTTCCAAATATGTGTAATCTAGCTACTTTCTTTTTTCTTATGAGAAGCATTAGGCTTTGAAATATCTAGTTATAAAGAGCATTTATAATACCTCCTCCCATTGACGTTTTTGTCCTGATTGACCTGACAAATAAATTCATATATACCAATATATATTTTATCCTTGTATATTTTGGCAGCTAATTACTATTCAAGTACGTCAGATTGAACACGAAAGAGTTATTCTTTTGTCCGATTTTTATGGATATCTTTTTCATTCGCCGAGCGGTCGTTTTTATTTCAGCTGGCGTATTGTATAGAATGGCGCCAAGCGTTGTTTTTACTGGAAGCCATACTTATAAAAAAACTACAGCCCCTTTTTAACCGGATCTCATTTAACACCAGGACAAATATACTAACAGTATTTAATAACTAACAAGAAAATAAATAAATAAATCTGTTGCCAGGGACGCTGAGAAAATGATGGGATCCTTCTACCGCTCCAGAAGATATCTCACTACTGATGCAATTCTCTATCTGTATAAAAGTCAAGTACGTCCAAGGATGGAGTACTGCTGCCACATCTGGGCAGGAGCTGCTAAAAACAGCCTATCCTGCCTTGACAGAGTACAAAATAGACTTCGTGGTTTGGTGGGTGATGCCCTTTTCTCTTCCCTGCAGCCTCTCTCCCACAGAAGAGACGTTGCGAGCCTGTCCTTGTTTTATCATTATTTCCATGGCAAGTGCTCGTCTGAGCTAAAATCTCTCGTCCCCCCTCGCCAATCTTTCACGAGAAACACCCGTCTGGCTGAAACTACTGTCAATAATTTTCCCCACTCTTTATCTGTGCCTAAATCCAAACGTAGATTCTATGAGCAGAGCTTCTTTCTCAGAAGTTCACGATTGTGGAACTCTCTTCCGTTCGCCTGTTTCCCACCTGACTACAACTTGGATGTCTTCAAATCCAACATAAAAAGCTCCTGACAAACCGCCCCCTTAAGTAAAACACTCTATCAAATCTCCAATACTAATGATTACTACAATACTATCTCATTGATTACTGTACACGCAATAACCCTTATCCCTGAGTGGCCTCCGGGCCTTGATAAGTGGTGACCTCCATGTTAAAAAAAAAAACAAAAAAAAAACATAAAATAAGAAAATCGAAATTAAAAATAAAAATTATCGCCCCCAACCCTCCTGCGCCCACCTTTATAACCAATTTAAAAAAATTATAAATACGCCAAGCCTCAAAGGAAAAGAAAAAGAAAACGATAACAACAACAATCGCTCCTGATGATAATCGGACGCACCAAAAGAAAGCGCTTGCGAAGAATATGGCTGAACAACAACGTTTGGGCGCCATTCTATACACTACGCCAGCTGAAACAAAAAAGACCACTCGGCGAATGGTAAAGATATATAGGAAAATCGGAAAAAAGAATAACTCTGCCGTGTTCAATCAGACGTGCTTGAATATTTTATCTTGTCTACTATTTTTTTAATATGTTTTATGTTCCGTCCACTTGCGGAGTTTTTGTATGTTGAAAAGTCTTAATTTAAATAATCCGTCATTGCTCCTTTAATCCCCTCTAAGCCGAGTATTACACTAAGGTACTTGTTGCGTCTGGGAGTGTTCTTACGTAGGTTTTATATCGGAATCCACTT
>NC_136518.1:63815821-63955821 GCF_053919585.1 Euprymna scolopes
AAAAGAACTTAGATATTAAGGCGCAGATAGAGAGTAAAAGAAATTGTAGGGAGTTGTTGCAGCTGGTCGAGTGTTTGCCAGGAATGATTTACCAGGAAGGGAACACCTGCCATGAAAATAACACTAGAGCAAGAGACTGGCAACGTCTCATCAAATGAAGGTGGTGTGCATACTATGACTTCACAACAATCCTTTAAAGCACACCAAAAAAAATAAAATTTTAGAAATATACAGGGTGTCCGTAAAGTTACTATACAGTCTTACAAGTTACTATACAGACACCCCGTAATATATTAACAGTACAGTAAGATATTGTAGTAAAATATTTATTTGTAACAAAAGAAATAAAAAGAAATAACGCCTTTATGGTTATAAAAATATCAGAAAATACACGTGTTACATCCGAAAAGACTGTAACAATCAAGGCAAGCAATTTCTATGACAAATATTCAAATTGGAGGCACTGTATAGTAACTTTACGGACACTCTGTATATTAACTGATGTCTTACACACACACACACACACACACACACACACACACACACACACACACACACACACATATATATATATATATATATATATATATATATATATATATATATATATATATATGCATATATATATATAAAGCAGTAGCGTTCGTGTGTGGGTGCCTGTGTGTACAACTCTCCTACAGCCCACACCATTGGACCGATCATTACCAAATCTGTGATGACGACAGTCCCCCACCTATGGATGGTGAACATCATTTTTCAAGGTTAAGGTCAAAGATCAAGGTCATAGCCTATGTAGTCCACACCACTGAACCGATCATGACCAAACCTGACATGATGATGGTCTCCGACCTAGGGATGGTGAACACCATTTTTCAAGGTCAATGTCTACGGTTAAGGTCATATATAGTACAGCTCTTCAAAAACTCCCCCACCTCGGGATGGTGCACCCCAAGTTGGGGCTCGTCACCATCCCGGGGGCCGCCACCATGGCGCCGGCCAATTTCTTTGTTAATTTTGATTTTCATTGCAAACTTTGCTTTTGTATAAGCTGTACTACCGAAAGAGGTTTCTAGTTACTGGTAGCTAGCTGACCGAAACATGCTTATAACTGTGTAGTAATATATTACTGCCTATGTAAATAACCACAAAGAGTATACCCTGCTCTATTCGGTATTGAGCACTTTTGTATTAACCTCGTTACACTTCATTGGTTACCTAACCTCTGAAAAACAATAACCTCAGATTATATATATATATATATATATATATATATATATATATATATATATATATATATATATAACTACTTAATTTACTCACATAAAATTAATATACGAAAGTATAGATTTATGCGTAAACTTTAAGTATTTACTTCAAAAGTGCTCAATATGTAGTTAGAGCTAGTTAGTAATTTATAAAATATATATGGCGATTAAGCTACACTGAATATTCCGCGTTTCATCCACTCTCAGGCTTATGCGCGAATTCTGTGGTTGTTTATCGTTTTTATATGCTCCTCTTCTATTGAGATTTTAGTTAGCCAATCAGCTTTCTAGTATCCACCGCGCCCTTCCTATCAGCCAATGGGCATGCATTTTATCGGACAAAGGATCTGTTTTAAAACTAGATTAGTGTTTTTTTTTAATTATTATTGTTAGTTTATATATAAGTATATATATGTCTACATACATACATGCACACATATATACATATATATATATATATATATATATATATATATATACATATATGTGTGATCGTTTATGTATATTCCTGTTTATCTAATTTATTTATTTGTGTATTTTCTATAGAAGAGGAGCATATAAAAACGATAAACAACAACAGAATTCGCGCATAAGCCTGAGGAGTCCTAGTGTGGATGAAACGCGGAATATTCAGTGTAGCTTAATCGCCATAAATATTTTATAAATTACTATATATATATATATATATATATATATATATCATTCAAACACAGTAGTGTTTTAATATATGGTTAAGTGGCAGTTTTAGTCATTTAAAAATGCTTTAAAGCTTCACTACTAACTCATTTTTCGACCAAATTTCAAACAATTATTACAGTCTATAGATCATCTTCTTAGCTATATTGTGAAAAAAAATCAATTTTCGTTCAATAAAGCAAAAAGTTATGATTAATTCAGTCGTGTTGAAAATCGTAAAAATACGTAAGGAGGTGAGCGACCTTTTTTATGACTGATTTCCATAGCAAGCACGTTACTTCAGCGACTAGTATTGCTGTTACTTCACTGCTGTCGCGAAAAGAGAAGCAACAAGTGAAATAAACAGAATGAAAGAATGAAAGGGAAATAATTGGGGGGATTTTATTGAAGGCAGACGAGTGCCGTATATTGTTATTAGATATGTGTATGTTATGTTTATGGGGGGGGGGCAAAAAAAAAATAAGACTGAAATTAAACAAAGAACAATTGAATTTATTGGAAGCCTGGAAAAATCATGGATTATAATAGAAAAATCCGATCATGAAAAGTAATATGGTTAAGCTTAAACATGGAAAAGATAAAGTACTAGTTGTTAAAACTGGAAAAGAAAAGTACAAGATATTCTAGTAAAAAATATAATAAATTTATAACTTAAAATGTTGCAGCATTAAATTTTCTTTTTAAATTCAATTTAACATTATATAATCAATCCTTAATGCTGCAATATTTGAGGTTATAAATTTATTATATTATTTTACTAGAATATCTTGTCCTTTTCTTTTTCAGTTTAAACAACCCGTCCTTTACTTTTCTCCATATTTAAGCTTAGCTGTATTACTTTTCATGCTCGCATTTTTTTATTGTAATATATATATATTTCGTAGAAATCTTTTCTTAAAACATATTCAATTATATTCTTTTTATTGTAATATATATATATTTCATAGAAAGCTTTTCTTAAAACATATTCAAGAGAAAAATTACTCATATATATATATATATATATATATATATATATATATATATATATGAGTAATTTTTCTCTTGAATATGTTTTAAGAAAAGCTTTCTACGAAATGTGATATCGTTATGTATTTCTATGACATAGAATTTCTATTATGAGTATTCCATATGGAAGTGCCAAGAGTCATTTGTATCTAGTTTTCAATGAATACCAAAATTGTCCAAAATGTGGTTCCATCAGACAAGCACTTTTCTGCGATTTGTCCCTACATTTATCGATAATTCTCAAAGTCTTTAGAAATTTCTCATCTTTTTCACTAAGATTTTCCTTTAAAGACGGTAAATAGCATTTGTCTGTTATTCTTTTGGCATCGGCTGTATTAAGGAAGATTACACACAAAGTAAGATCACACAGAGGGTTAAATTTTCTCAAGGAATCGGCTGAGTATTGATGCATTAACAAAAGAGAATGTGTCCCATGACTGATTTTATTACAAGTATTTTTTTTCTCCATTTATTGTCAGCATTTCTTCTGAGTGGTGTACACACAATAGCAAAACTATATAAATAGAACTTGTTTTTTTACATTACTTTGCTTACGGTATGGTGGGCAGTTCAATTTTCGTCTAAAGACACATTTTAAAACTAGACTATCATCGATGGAAGCCATATATTATTGGTTTGGCAACTAATTTTTTATTTAAATTAACAAAAAAAAAAAACCTTGATAGGAACAAAGTGTAGTGTCTGTTCTGATATTGCACTTCACCTTTTCTGTTCTCGATCAGTAGAGGAGAAATCCTTCTGGACGGAGGCAATTTTAATTTTTGATCCTATCCAGAGTGTCCATTTTTGGGGGAGCTGGATTTTCCCCACATTAAAAACCGACCGTGTTTCTAACTCTGCCCTCGTGGGGAGGCAAGTAGATAGAAACTTCTTTCAAAAGTTCAATACGATTTCTAATACCTCGCTAGGATAAGTTAAAAGGAAAAATGAAGTTCAGATTTTAGCATATTTTTAAAAAGTAAATTTAAAGGCTAACTTAATGTTGCCTGATACAGGTTTGTGTAGATAACTAATCGGTGCATACTAAATTATGTGTCTTTTTATATTAGTTTTCGGGTGCAGATGAGTGAAGTGGGAGGACTTGTGATATAAGGAGTTAAATCTTTGCCATTTTTCTATGAATTACACAAGAATGAAAGCAAATATTAAACTGGATGAATTTAAAATGAAATAAATCGATTGTGAGTAAAATATGGACCATTATGTACCAGAAACCACTCAGTGGACAGATTTATATCTTTGCCTTTTGCTATCAAAGTGGAATCGGATTGATATTATTCTGTATTGGGTTAGCAAAAAAAAGTTTCTGCTGTATTTTTTATTCAAATTTAAATGGTTTAATAAAAAATAACACATAATTGATGGAAAAACGTATTCGCCCTTGCTGCTTACAACTTTTCCCCAGGTCGAACAAAATTTTTAATACATGGAAGAAATCAAAAAACGAAAAGAAAAGAAAATGTTTTCGAAGATGTTCACTTTTCTGATGCTGGCATTCTATTTTAATGATGATGATGGCAACTTTCTGTCTCGTGAGAAAATGGCGTTCTGCATCTAGTCTGATGCAATGGCATGTCTACTGTAGTTGTACAGTCGAAGCTGGAGTTGCTTCTTCGGTGTGATATAAGGAAACCCAGGTTTGCCCAGTTAGCAGGGTCCCTCACGTAGTTCCTATTTACTTTGCCTCCCCAAGGGACAGAGTTAGACACCAGGGTCGTTTTTTAACGTGGAGAAAAGGAACAAAAATAAAAATTATCTCCAGTCACAAAGGATTTCTCCTCCACCGAGATAGAACAAGAAATTGAATTGCAGCATCTGAAGAACAGATACTATACTTTGAGGTATTAAAATTTTTATTCGGGCTAAAAATACAATGTAATTCAACATGAACAAAAAACTGAGGCACAGGGTCAATCCCGACCTGAAGACCAAAAACGTCTGCTCTCTCGTAGTTGCAGACAAAGTCAGATCAAAAGGGCAAGCCAAATATGGCTGGAACCAACATAGTTGCAGGGGTTGTCGGAAAGATGTTGCAGGGTTTCATCATCTGCATATCGGGGCTCCAAACCAGAATATTCTCCGGGATTGCTCCCTTAGCCATTGCCTTTTCCCATTTGTTCACATTTGAAAATATTTCCAATTTAGACGAAAATAACGAAGATCTTCATTGTAGTTAAGTTTGAAGCAGCATTCTTTCAGTTTCTCATCCTTAAAATCAATTAAGTATGGAAGACGACTTGATATGTGTAATATCGACAACGGAGCCCAGGATAGAATTGCTAGCTAAAATAACTGAAAGATTAAAGTCTGAAGTTAATTTCCAAAAGGAAAACAGAAAAAAAAATGGAGACATAAAAAAAAAGTTATAATGAAAAATGTTTTCGAGGCGACATTCGGAAACTGACAAGTTCAGCTAAATTTTGAAATTAAATAAATTCATTGCAAAAAAAAAAAAAAAACCCTGAAAGATAAATATTAGTTTTCTGGGTCTATTTCAAAGATAATTAGTAAAGTCCCAAGATATTAAATTAAATAAAAACAAAACACCTTATTTGTACAAAAAGTAGCTTAATTAGCCCTCAAAAGCGCACGAGATTGTGTTAAAACTTATGTTAATGATTTGAAAATAAGCAGAAATTTACTTTTAAAAAAAGATTTGAAAAATGAATTCAAGATAGAATTTACGAAAAAAAAAATCCAAAATGTGAAAGAGCAATACATTCCAATCTAAAAAAAACACAGGGGCCAACTCTACATAATCTATATATCTATAAAAGTGAAAGTGAAAGTGAAAGTGTGTGTGTGTGTGTGTGTACATTTCCCTACAAAATAACTCTGTCAATTTTCAGCCTACAGACTCGAAATTTGATATACAGGATACTGATATTTGGGAAAATCTTTGTAATCCATTTCCGGACAGAAATTTGGCTGTTAAGGGGTCGAAGTACAACGATTTGACCTTTGAGAACTCTACCAAACTCCTCCGACAATTTTGGGTATAAACAATTGAAATTTTAGATATAGGTTCCTTGAACATGGATCTAACTTAATAATTTTATTTGAGCCCAAAACAATAAATGTTAAGGGGTCATAATAGGGGTCAAAGTTTAAAAAAATTTGACCTCTGCGGTCTCTACTAAATTACTCAGACAATTTCTGGTTTAAACATTTGAAATTTTACATAAAGGGTATTCAGAGATAGGGCAAGCTTTTTAGTCGGTTTGGGTCGAAAATTTGAGCTACCAATATATAAATGTATGTTTGTATGTTTGCCTAAAACTTTCGACAGAGGCGACAGATTTTTACAAGATCAGTATCGTTGAAGCTCGACCCTTCAGACGAAAAATACCAAAAGATTGGCTAAAAACATTAATTTCTTCACCCTCAACTGGGCACTTTTCTACTGGGAGAGGTCGCTTTTTTCACCAATATTTTCGAAAGTCATCCCCTCTTTTTGATTGTCTAGCCTTAATTTAAACCCACGTCACTTCCAGTTTGGCGGTGGTCGTAACAGCAAAGACATCACGTTTTTCCCCGTTCTTTTCCTCCTTCATGTACGGGTTCGAGCCTGCCTTTCTACAACCACTTTTTTTTTTTTTTTTTGCTCAACACACACCTCCAAGCACCCGGGAAACGTCGGGCACCCATGCTAATTCCATATAAAATTGTGAATAGAGCTACGTTATAATGGAACTGTCATATTATGGTTCGAGCTGACCAATGAGTCCTTATCACCAACATATAAAATATAAAACACATGCTACTATATGCAGGGTAAAATGATAATATTACTGCGTGAGAAAAGATGATTCTATTTTCATTGATGAAAACCTGATTTCTTTTTTGTTGCAGACCATCTACTTGTTCGCCAATTGAGTACAAATCTCAAGAGCGATAGGAGTCTTCTATAATATCTGAAAGTGATGCAATGTTTGACAAGTGAGATTGGAGATGTGTTTCTCTACAACTCATATTCTCTATCGATCCAAGTTATGATAACAGGGCCATTGCCAGCACCCTCAAAATGCATTGCTGGATTACCACGAATAACAGGGGCGTGCACAGAGTGATGAAAACAAAGTTTCCAGCCAGGGTTATGGTCTTTGGTGTGGTTTCCAGTAAGATCCACATCATGCCACCGCACATCTTCAAAGTCGGCTTGAAAGTCAGCACCAAAGTGTACCTGGATGTGTTGAAGAGTGTGATGATCTCCTTGTGCAATCACGTACCCGTTGGCAGACCCTGTATGTGGCAGCAGGACTCAGCACCGGCTCACAAATCCAAAGAGACCCAGACTTTTTTTTTTTTTTTTTACACAGGCATCACCACATTATCAAGGCCAAGAGGCCACTCAAGGATAAGGGTTAAAGAGTGTACAGTAGAAATTGGAAAATATAGTAATCATTAGTAATGAAAATTCGGTAAATTTGTTAACTTATATGGAACGGCTCACCAAGAACTTGTTTACGTTAGACTTGAAGACAACCATATTGTAGTCAGCTGAAAAGCAGGAAAACGGAAGACAATTCCACAGGCGTACAGTTCTAAGAAAGAAGCTTTGTTCATGGAATCTACGTTTAGTCTTCATTTCAGAAGGAGTGCTACGAATTTGTACCCTTTTCTCACTCGCCCCTTCCTCCTCGACTTGAACATGCTGGACTACTTCATTTGATCATATGTCGAGAATATCACCAACATGATCTCCCACAACACCAAAATCAGCCTAATCACTGGCATCTGCTTAATATTCACCGAACTCCTGTCGGCGCGTGTGGAAAAAACACGCTCCCAATTCTGGACCTGTATCGAGGCAATGATTGAAGTTGAAGGCAGCTACATTGAATAGATGTCAGTTCTACTACATAATTAAGTTACCTGGATGTACTTTTTTCAATAAAAGTATTAAAATCAAGCTGTAGTGTTGTTTTCTCTAGGGCGACAATTTTATTGTTCCACTCGGTGCTTTAGTTCTGGGATTGAGTTATATTTGGAAAATCTAATATTTAATCATTCTCTTAAGTCATAATATATAATTAACTGAACGAGTCGCGTATATCTGTCATATGTATATCTATGCATACCTTTTGCCTCTTCAAACTTTTCCTTATGTTTATACAAGTATTTAGAGAACAGTGACTCTTTTTTTTTTTTTTTTTTCGTTGTGGGTATCTAATTTACATACTTGTGTCTGTACACTCACAAAACACTTATGTAAAATTTTAATCAAGCTATGGTAAAAAGCAACAACTTAAAAGATATAAAAGCAAAAAGGAGGAGGCTTCGAAAACCTACATTTTTCTTAATTTGCCATTTAATTTGCCATTTAATTTGCCATTTAATTTGCCATTTAAATTGAAAAAGAAACAGAAATTGTACGTAAATAAAAGTAGATTTCAAATGATTCCAAAACTAGAATTCATGAAAACAAAAAAAAGAAATAGATTCTAAAATTTTAAAAATAAATAAACAAAAAACAGACGGAATTTAGTGGCCAACCCAATATAAAAAAAAAGAATGAGAGTATTATTTGTCTGCTTTCTCGTTTGAAAAGATATTGCCTAGATATGGCCTTGATATTATGGTGATGCCTATGTAAAAAAAAAAAAAAAAAAAAAAAGATATAAGTAAACTTATATTCTGTGTATTCACAGTTTTATTTGATTCATTAAGCTCAAGACGTCTTAAGAAGAAATTGAAAGCCAAAGAATCCTGCTTAATTGATGTCTAATGACTAGGGCTATGACAACAGCATATTCTTTTCATTGTTTTGACTCTCGAGTATATGTCCGACACAGTTAGAGGTCCTGGATATAACCTAAAACTATATCCGATGATGAGGCCCCACCTTGCGGGCTTTGGGAAGTGTGGAGCCATCCTTTAATTGCCATTGCTCCCAGGTCCACTCTGACCCGGAGTGGTAGTACCTGTTAGGGTCCCAACTATGGGTTAAATAGAATCTGACGTAAAAAAAAATATATTCCATTAAAAATCGTTCCTCAAAATAACTAGATTTGGCATTAAATAACCTGAAAAAGGTTGATATGCCGTAAAACAAAAACAACCAACCAACTAACCGACACAGTTAGACACAGCAACTGCCTTCCATTGTTATTGTCATCTCACCACGTTTTGGCCAAGTAACCGTCTGGCCGGCTTTGGGTAGGATTGAAACCGTTATCTTCAGGCAATTCTCACTTGAAATCACTATCTTCAGACAATTCTCATTTGGAACAGTGAATGCAGTTAGGAGATTCAGAGTTCCTATCCCGTTAAGGTTACCACCTGATGAAGGCCAGAGGAATAGTTGGCCGAAACATCGTGAAACAACTAAAAAAAGTTAAGGATAATAGTCCGCAATAAATAAAATTAATAAATAATACTCATCTCAATAATGAATTCCAATTAATTAATATATATAAAGTTTATTTTATATAAAACAGTCATTTGTTACGTTGTCATATCATAACTGAGCGTTTGTTGTATATTGGTTGAAATTTGAATGGAGATGATATATTAAAACGTGTCTATTTATAAAGGATTGAGTGTTTGATTATCTTATCAGAGTTAATGTCGTTGTGTGTGTGATCGTCTAGTGGTCTTTCTATTACATATGTTCATATGCTGTTAAGTGTGAATATGTGCGTGACATGTCATTTGAACATACCTTCTGCCATTTTGTTGGTCCATCTGGAAATTCTCGTCTGGGAGGGAGACTTGATACCTGTTTTTGGGGACGAAGATTTATTTCACACCAAGACAAGAAATTGGTTCTATAGTTTATTTCACTTTCCCAGACGTCTTGCAGAAGGTGGAAAGTGAATTTGGCCTGTGTTGTTTTTTTCTTCTAGGTCTTATTTCTACCACGTCAGCATTCGTTCCCCACCCCCAGCGAAGGGGAGGAGACAACGGCAAAGCCGTCCGCTCTCGTCCAAGTCGCAACCAAATCTCTTCAATTCAGCTAACCTGATCACATGACTCACAAACAATCAAATCAGCTGATCTTCCGGTCAACGTGTCTACACTATAACTCACACATCTCTCTCTCTCTCTCTCTCTCTCTCTCTCTCTCTCTCTCTCTCTCTCTCTCTCTCTCCATTCTCTAACAATAGATCGACTCTTGCTGTATTATACAGCTTGTCCATATAGTTTGCAATATGGCAGTCAATTCATTGTTCTTGGCAACAGAATATTTGGACAATATCAATTGGCTTCTGTGGCAAACTTGATTAAAATTGATTTCAGATTTGAAATGAATGGCTCCCAGATTCCTAGATGAAAATGGTGGCTTTAGTACTTTGCAAATCAAGAATGTTTATAGAAAAAGTTTGGAGAAAATATTTTTCTGTTGGATAAATATTCTTGGTGAATTGTTGTTCAAATGCTAAGCATGATTTTAAAATCCATCTTCTTTTTAACGGTCAACAAGATTTTCAATACCTCGTTGGAATAAATCAAAAAACGAAATAAATATAGGATTGATATGTAGTTTGCTTGAAGCATTGTGTGGGATAGGTATGTAGTAGAGATTTAGAAGGCTATCACAATGCGAGGAATGAGATATAGTCGTTGTTGGTAAGAGAAGATGAGAACAAGTGGCAATTTACAAATCAATAAGTACATACATATATTTTATATATACATATATTTATTCAGTTGTATTGGTAAAATGTCTTACTTGTTATGTCTGCGACAAATTCCATTATTATATTAATATAATAAAAAAAGAGATATTGAAAACATATTAATTTTTCTTAACTTGACATTTTATTTCAATGATTTGAAAATAAAAGAAATTAACTTAAAAAAAAAAAGATTAAAATATTATTCCAGAATAGAATTTTCGAAAAAAGTGAATTCCAAAATTCGAAAGTGAAATTGATTCCAAAATTAAAAACAAAATACACGGGGACTTAGTTGCCAAGTCAATACATATAAAATTGTAACGGTGTTATGATAGAAATCATTTAGCAAATCCCACAACAACCTGGTTTTACCTTGATAAACAAAAAACCAAGGCATGATACACAATAAAATATTAAAGTGACATTTTGGCATCTTTTTTTTTTTTTTTGGTTCAGATCATTGCACCGTGGTACTGTCTACTAAAAAACGTGGTACTGTCTACCAAAAACCGTGGTCTCCTTGCAGACTTCTGATCAGTGCTAGATTTTTTGAGATCGCTGATCTTTGGATAATTATGCCTTACTTGAATAACATAAGATGCAAAGGGTTGTGATTCTGGCGCAAAGAATCATACACGGAAATTTAAATATACATTTGAGGGAGATCTTCACCCTAATGCCACATTATCATCTTGATCAGCAACAGATGTGCCATAATCACTTCCATCTCATTAGAAGAAAGACAGAATTCTCTGACTGTGTTTCTACTTCATAAAACTACCAGAGACAATGATTATGCATATGCACTTTTTCTCTTTTAGGATATATTGTTGCACTTTGCAATATTTTTGCTAATAAATTTAATGAAAGTAATCTATACTTCTATACATTTTTGTGCATTGATATTCACATTAACAAGGCCGATAGCCATTAGTCGCGTGCTCTCGTGTAATGAATGAATGCATGAATGTAGGATTGACATGAAATTCTTAAAGATAAACTAAAATGACCGAAAAATGGGTTGAAATGACTTAAATAAAAAGTAAATGACTTAGAATGACTTTAATGAAGTTAAGGATAAATTGAATGACCTTAAGAATGACTTAAATGCTTAAAAAATAACTGAAATCCTTCAAAAACAACTTGAATGATCTGGAGAATGACTTGAATGGCTTTGAGACTGACTGGTTGTAAAGGGGGTGATCATTTTGCATTAAATTAATGCAGAAAAGTGATCACCCACTTTATATTACAAAGTTACAAGCATAAGTACAACATGTAGTAAGAACAGATACTACACTTTGATTTTGGCCAAAAGGCCAAGGAAAGGGTATTTATTTGCTCCCCCATCGAGCAAATTAGGCACAAGGCCGATTTTTAATGTGAGGAGTGAAGGGGAAATGGGGATAAACTCCTCGGGGAGTAGGGGAGCTAGATAGTGACAATTGGTATGAAGGGTTGCTCCTACATTGACCAAGGTCTTATACGTGAGGTTGCCCCCACATAGTGTCTTTGCTTGCAGTATCTGCCGGAACAGATACTACACTTTGAGATATTAAATCCTTTATTCATGTTAAAAGTACAGTGACAATCAACAATAAACAAAATCTTAGGCACATGGCCAACTCAAAAGGGGGGGGGGATTGTGGGGGGTCGTTGGTCATCCTTGTCACTCCAGAACTAAACAAAATCAAAAGTTTCTCCCAGCTAGTATCTTCTTTCACCATAATACCGCATTCACCCTTTCATACTGGAGGACATCCTACTTAACTCCCAATTTTTAAAACATTTTTTATTGACGTGTAAAAACAAAAAAGATAACAATAAAATGGTACAATAATTCATTTGTGTCGAGGGCGGGGGGAAGAAAAAACAAAAGGAGATTAGTAGAACTCTCCCAACCCCGTCTAGTTGATAGACTGCCCTTCCACTAGGTGTGTAAAAGGAACCTCGCTCCTGTGGGTCAGTCTCTAAGTGGGATGCCCTTTAGATGCGGGTGAATGGAGAAAAGAAAATTTTGTGGGTAAGGGATGGGGGTTATTTTGTATTTCTTTCTCTCCAAGATGGGTGAAATTTAGAGGAAGGGGTGAAAACAAAAATTGTAAGTAGGAGAGGGTGGGTATCTTGGAGGCTTCTTAATCAGGGATGGATGGAACACACACTCAGCTAGCTGAGAGGCTACTTGTTTAATTTTACTTTATGGAACTGCGCGTTCCACACCTAGGCGGGGAACACGTATTCAAATTTGGCTCTTCATACACACAGACTTGCTACATGTATCCATCTTCTGTCAAATGCAGTGCGATGCAGCCTCCTTTCATCACATCTGATCTTCACCCGTAGTTTGTGTCTAAAGAAAGCGATCAGATCCTGATCAGAAAAAGACAACACCCCCCAACAACCTTGCAGACGCGACGTCCAAATCACCATTCTCACCACAGCCAGGATCGTAACGTAGACCATTTGTCTTTCCCGGTTCCACTGTGGCCTCACGTTGTCCACGACATTGGATACGGTAAGTGAGCGAGGATGCTCAGGATCGATGTGAGCCGTCACTTTGCTGACATACGACCAGTACCCGCGGAATTCGCGGCAATCGAAGAAAGCGTGATCAGTTGTTTCTACGGCCGTTGTCCCACAATGAGGACAATCAGGCGACTCCAAAAACCCGGAACTGCATTGTATGTTGTTGAGTGGAAGTGCACTTTGATCTTAGCCAAAAGGCCAAGAAAAGCTTAAAAAGCTAAGAACAGCATCTATTAACAACAGACCTTTGATCTTAACCAAAAAGGCCAAGCACAAAAGTGTTACGGACAGATCGATCGACAGACCGACCGACCGATGGACCGACGGTGTGACTTATAGAGTCGCTTGCACGTGACTAAAAACCCTCATTTCTATTTATTTAAAAATACAACTTTCTTTTATATGGGTCGTGGAATTGTATTCATTCGCAAAAGATCTAGCTAATTTGCATATTTTTTAAACATTCATTTTAATTAATTCCTTATTAGCTTTTTCGGTTTTCTTATCAGATGACCATTTTTATTTAACTATTACATGTAATTATATTCATGCAAATATTCTACATATAATACGGCATAATCAGGTTGACACACCGGTTCCCGTCAGATCACCGAAGTTAAGCAACGTTGAGCTGGGTCATTGCTAAAATGGGTAACCAATTTGGCAATTCCAGGTGCTGTATGCAAGAGGACGTCGACACCTCCCTGCAAAAGTTGCAAAAACATAACGGGGATATACATGCGACTGGGGACCGCTTGTGAATTTCATATATATATATATATATATATATATATATATATATATATATATTGTGAATTTCATATATATATATATATATATATATATATATATATATATATATATATATATATATATAATTAGAAGACGGTTAAAGAAGTGCTTAGGGAATCTTTAAATGTGGACCTATCAAGATGTGTAAAGCTCAACAGATACAGTGGAACTTAAATAAAATAATAACATTATAGACAAGATAAAGTCATATATTGGTGTCCACAGATATATTTGCAGATGTAATTAGTAACAGATATAATTGTGGTTGCAATATGCTGTTTATACCAATATCACGAGAATGAAACTCAGAATATTCTGTGTAGCTTAATTGCCATATATATTTTCATGACTTACTCCCTAATTCTCCCTATGTATTGAGCACTGTTGGAGTAAATACTGAAAATTTACGCTTTAAATTATATCGCCGTATATTATTTTTAAATGAAGTAAGCATTCATATATATATATATATATATATATATATATATATATATATATATATATATATATATATATATATATATATATGGGAAAAAATTAAAGACTAAAAATATATTTTTCATTAATTTATATATATATATATATCATATATATATATATATATATATATATACATGCATACATATATATATATATATATATATATATATATATATATATATATATAAAGAGAGAGAGAGAGAGAGGGTGAGGGTGTTAGTAACAATATTTATTATATCTAGGTTTACAGTCGCCTTGGACAAAAACATTACGACTGTACATATACACATTTAACTATTCTTTTACATGGCTGGTTGCACATTGCTTTTTTTTGCCAATAAACGTGATATTTGATTTTCTGTCTAAGATTACCGAAACCAAAGCTTAGAGAGACTTGGCACTGAATTCTTGGCCTTGATTTTACCAGAACTTATACCTGTACTTTGATTCCAATATTCCTGTTCAAGATATTTCATTCAACTCTTATAGATTTTTAGCAATGAAGATCTTCTCATGATATCTCCTGGGGATAAAATGTATTTGAGTTTCTTGTGTCTACAAATCGGTTGCTTCTTATAGAACATCCCACGCAGGATGCTGAATCAGATAGCCCCATGCTGTCAACAGTTTTCCGAATGGTCACCTCATCCTTTCCGGAGTTATCATATGGATTCTTTCCAGCGGTCATCATTACTTCTAGTTGAAAATTTAAAACGTGAACATGTTTCGAGGTAATTTGTAAGTGCTGCCTTCATCAGTTGTTTTGTGTTTCCCCACATCACACATTTCTCTCGCTTATTATTGATCCAAGATTCAGGTGCTTCTACCTTGATTTACAAATATTCTAAAACTAGCTGGTTCCAACTACTCGCTATCTCTGCGCAATTTAATTCCTATTGACTACTTGAAACCAATGAAACGAAACTAATCGAAAAATAATTTTAAAAAACTACTATTATTGCTACCTTAAACTTAACCTCTCTCTTCCTTTCTATCTATCCATCTATCTATCTATCTATCTATCTATCTCGAACATACATAAACATAGTTAAACATGAATACACGACATGTGTTCGTCAAAAATGACAGCGAATGTTTCATTTTA
Organism: Euprymna scolopes; assembly: GCF_053919585.1. Classification (NCBI taxonomy): domain Eukaryota; kingdom Metazoa; phylum Mollusca; class Cephalopoda; order Sepiida; family Sepiolidae; genus Euprymna; species Euprymna scolopes. The sequence goes on from NC_136518.1 coordinate 63,831,337, forward strand.
TGAACAAATCAATCAAGCTTTAGAAAATAAAAATGAAGTAATATTGAGCCGCTAACGCAGAACTAGAAATGTGCATAAATTCTAGACCTTTCCAACATGTCACAGCTCAGCTTCCCAAATTCCAGTTAACTTCATTCATCGCCATATTACTCTCTCATTTTTGAATCTCCCAAACACTCTACTAATTATACCTCTCGTTGCTCGACAACAATAATAACAATAACAACAAAACGCAGTGCGCGAAAGCAACCTTTCTATACAACTAAAGAAATGTCATAGTTTGGACATTTGTATCTAAGATTAACTGAAGATTGACTCGAATCCAGGTGCTCAATCTCCTTCGTTTTACAAGACATAACATGTTTTGAAAAGGAAAGTCATTGGTCAATAATTCATTCATTCACAAAATTCAAAGTGGATATCTTAAAGAATATATTGTCGACAAAAGGAGCAACCTAAAACCAAAGAAACTATTTAACAGCCACTTCTAGATTTTTCCGATAAAGATATGCTCCAGAACTGAGTCCTACTGCCGCACATATGATCTTCTATCTTCCAGCACCGCTTGACAACAATGGACAGTAAATGTACCATCTAAATATAATCAGAGTCTTCTTTTTTTTTTTGAAGATGTGATGGCATGATCTTTGCTGGAAGCATACTTAAAGACCACTACAGTTTGAGGGAACTCGGTCTTCATGATGCACAGGATGTTGTGTTGGTTTTCTGTACGTTATCCAACTTTTCTTGAGAAGAACCGTCGCATCCTAACTCAGTTGGAAGTTTGACATTATTGAGGAGATTGTGGCTTTCGTAGGGCAGCTATATTGGGCGTCAGTGGTGAGTGATTAATTGGTTCTTGATACTTATGATGCAAGTCTCACTTGCAACATTCCAGCACTTTCCATTTGTCCGTGCTATCTCACTCTCGAACCCACCTATAGTACACCCACAGATATATCCACTACAGATTATCACTATTAAGTAATTCAAATGGTTCCAAAATCAAAGAATATTAATACGCTGTACAGCTATGATGTTTTTTTTTTTACAATTATCAAGGCCCGGGGGCCATTCGAGAATAAGGGTTAATGAGTGTACAGTGTACAATGGGAAAATGTCGTAATAATTGTTAGTAGTGGGAATTGGGTAAATTGGAATACTTAAGGGGATACAAGTCACACACGACATTTTTTAAACTTTTGAAATCACTAATATATATTAGATACAATATAATAATCAATAGGATATTTGCTTGATAATAATTAATATGAAATCTGTATAAATTAAAATATATCTAAGCTTATTTTATGACAGGGTCACGCTGGGCATCCACTACTATATATGGGTAAAATAGGATAAACAATAGAGAATTCATTCTATAATTATAAATGCGAAATTCGCATATACTATATATATATATATATATATATATATATATATATATATATATATATATATATATATATATATATATATTAGCTGTACCCTGCCACGCGTTGGTGTGGCTCAATTTGCTGTAATGGAAAAATCTAATAAAAAGAGAAAATGCAGGTTTCTTATATTCTTAGTATAGCAATCAACTCCAAAATGTAAAAGAAAAGGCGAAAATGTAAAAAAAAAAAAAAAATGGTACTCTTGCAGAATTGGATCAGGATCCTAGGGAGTTTCCGTCATCCATGGCTTGGACTGGACGAACAATCAGTGGATTAAACCGAACGTTGCTAAAATGTTGAAAGGCTACATTTATATATATATATATATATATATATATATATATATATATATATATATATATATATATATATATAAGCCACCCGGCGTTGCCGGTCTAAGATATGCTTAAATATGATATTTTAATTTTGTGACTCTTTCGGACATTAAAGATTCAATCCCCAATGCGGACGATGTTAAGAATACAATTGCAAAATACTTAGGTCATAGCTTACGAGAAGAGAGTATACTATCTCCATGGATTAAATAAAGGGTTACATTCGAAATTCTGTTCAGATCCCCGAGTCGTATAGAAAGATTTTTAAGTTCAACAAAATATACCTGAAGAACATCGATGGTTACGTCGGCCGAATCCTTGTGAGGATAACATCCAATGGGGCAACAGTAGTTTGAATAATTCACATAATACAAACTAGCGGAACCTGTCGAAATTTCATATGTAATATATTGATGTTGGCATTCTGTGGATGTTCAGCGTAAATTGAGACGCCCTGATATTATTGAAGCTATTGTTAAAACTATAAAAGTATTTATCTTAGTTAGCAGGGACGCCCGACGGAGCCTGGTCGTAAAATACGCTTAAATATGATATTTTAGTTTATGCAGATTTCGTATAATTATTATAGAGTCAATTTTCTGTCGATTCTTATATATATTATAAAGTTGGGATTTCAAAAATAAAAAAAAATATCCATATGACTTGTGTGCATCAGCTTGCATCGAAACCGAAACCAAAACTTATAAAGAAAAAATATATGTATATATGTATACATAAGTTGAGTTTCTTCAGCTATCATTGAAACCGAACGCAAAACTCATGAAGAATTTTTGGTAAAATTATTTATAAAAAAAGATGACTTGAGTGCCATTAGCTATAATCGAAACCGAAACCAAAACTTATGAAGAATTCGTGGTAAAATTATTTATTACAAGAAATGGAAGGTCATAACAATCAAACGACAGTCACTCGGAAGAAAAAAGATGTAAGCGTGACACACAAAATAACATACACGCTATCGTATTAATATATGGATTGTGTCTTCTCATCTGAAAATTCCGAAGTACAAAGTCTATTAGTATTTGTATTATAGGTTTAATATGTCTGTCTGTCTGTCTGTCTGTCCGTGACTCGTTTTGCCACGAATACATTTCAAATATTATTTTGTCCTTTTGTCAGTTATGATTAGGCTTGAAATTATATACATTGCATATTTCATAACCGTTTCAGTTAAATTTTAATTGGCAACAACGATACTTTTTACGGAAGAAGAAGAAGAAGAAGAAGAAGAAGAAAGATACGATGTTTTTTCGTATATTATTAAACCTTAAACACATGTATTATTTCTTTATATGGAAATCGCCGAAGACAATGCATAAAGCTCCTTGATATGAAGAGCTAAATAAAACCAAAAAAGTACTTCAATGACAAAAACATTCCAAAGATGAGTATTAGATGGAATACATTCTGATCCAGAAAATAGCAATTGTTCCCTCTTTTTCAGAAACATCACTCTTCGAATGTGAGAACTAAAGGATTAAATAAGGGAAGCGAGAGTTACGAAACTGCTGAAAATTAACCCAAGATCCATTTTCTACTCTCTTATTCCTTCTCTCTTGTATTATTTCAAGATGTAATAAATCCACTGACACGAATGCAAATGACCGAGCTGTGGCGCGAGCATGACGTCACAGAAGCATGGGAAGAGGAGAAAGGAAAAACAGAAGAAAAAAGCAGGTGGCAGAGAGAAAAACTTTTAAGCACGTGTCAACATGGCAGAGTTTTTTTTTACTACGTGGCGGCATGATAGAAACTTTAAAACAAGATGCAAAACTCATTTATCTTCCGAACTTTTAACAAGATTTTTGGATGACTGAATACAGTGGAACGAATTACAGACATGACATATAGTTAGAGCTGCAAACTAAAAAAAACTGTTAATTGACCCAGAAGGGAAAGCAGGAATGCGACCATATTGTTGTTGGCTTGAAAAATACGTGTCAGACGGATTGACGTGGAAACGACCAGTAATAAATGTCTTTTATTTCAACTAAAAAAAAAACTCGTGTCGAATTTCTTTTCTTTTGTTTCTTTACGAAACTGTCATACACAACATCGAGCCTGTGTTAAAATGCAACTACCGCGTTACAAAGAGATCTGTAACGAATAATATTATCGACAAACAATTAACGACACGGACTAGTTGTGCTAATTTTGATGCATTCGGTTCTATATTATCACTCTCACTCATGAGTGTTGACAAGCTTCATCTGGTTTCTTAAGTGAATTCCTGATTCTAAAACAAAAAAAATCAATTAAATCTCTGCCAATAATTAAATCAGGTCAATCAAAACATCGTGTTATTCGGATTCATATTAATTTATTTTGGGACAGGTAGATGAAAAAAGTAACTGTGGAATTTCTTCGAGTCTTACTTGTATAAATGTATACATTTGTAGGACTGACCTTAGTCACTCTCGAAACGCAAAGAATTAAGACGAAAATAATACCATTCCCCAAGAAATAATAGTTTCTTAGCCCCTCTCTTTCCCCTTCTCATAAACCGGACACAAATTAGGAACTGTTATCCAGAGTCCCTCATCATCTCCCTTTCTCTCCCTTTCTCTCTCTCACACACTCTCTCTCTCTCTCTCTCTCTCTGTCTCTCTCTCTCGCTCTTTTTCTCCTTAACCAATCCCTAGCCAGCATGGCAGGCGAGTAGGCAGTACACTCTTAGTCCCGAAACCAACAAGACGTACATTGCCGGTGAACATTATTAACAAATAAAATTCTTTCCTTTTAAACGTTGCATTACTTTTATTATTCCAACAACTAATGAAGACAGGCGTACGCCAGTGTTACACATTAATTAGCACAATGGTTTGTTGTCAAAGAGTATTATCCAAGCGTCATATATTTTGACCTGAGTTTTTAGTGCCAACCGTTCTCAAGAATATTACAAAGTGAATGCAATAGAGCCGCTCATGTTGAGTTAGGATTAGTTTTGGGCTTAATTGATTTTGTAGGGTTCAATGTCAATATCTATTACTAACTCGTATTCACCTCTTTGTAGGGTAATGAGTACTCAATAGCAAGAGAGGTGGGGGGGGGGCTGAAAACCCCCCTGAACATTTTCTTTCGTTGCTAGTTTGTGAAAGCAACCCACTTTATGTCGATCAAGCCATCTGTCGAAGTAATTACTAAAAACACCGGATTTCCTAAATATTTATATTACGCAAGCCGACCTCAGAAAGTAGATATTGACGGACCCACACGCCTACATCCCTCCACCCCCGCAGGCGGATCAGATGTTGCAGGCATTAACAGAGTTTATTTGGAGGATTTTCATTCGTTTAATGCTTTTAACAGAAAATATCTTCAAAACTAAGCAGTCATGCACACACACACACACACACACATATACATACACACGCACACACACATATTTATATATATATATATATATATATATATATATATATAAGAGCAAATAGTTAATAAAACATGTTAAAAAAAACACTTTGAAAAAGAGTTAAAAACATTTAATTTGAAAAGGAAACACTAAATAAGTGGATAGTCCTTAATCCCTGGAGTTTCGGAGAAATACTTTCCTTCTCATCAGAGGGTAGGAATTAGCAAAATGCGGGATCGGATTTTGCATACAAAAGTATTTGATGAAACTGCAAGTAAGTCAAAGATCTTACTTGATAACAAAAAAGTGAAGCAGAGGGAATATGGTGAAGAAAAAAGTGATTACACGCGAATGGATAGTCTGGTGAAAGATAAATAATCCAATGACAGTAAAATCCAAACATATAACTCAAGAAAGTTAATTGAATTTCCAAATATATATATTTATATATATATATATATATATATATATATATATATATATATATATATATATAATAGGAAATCCACTGTTTGAAGAGCACTCCATATTAAGAATGTACGATTTAACGGTTAATGGACCAGACGAGTACAAAATTGATTTTATTAAGCATTTCTATTTATTAAATAAAATTGAAATTTAGTAAAAATTTTTTTCTTTTCATATTTTCGAAGAATAAAATATTCTTCTTCAGGAAACACAGGCAGTTTTTTTTCTTTTTTTTTTTTACGTGTTATGGTAGAGATAACACCCGGCACTTCATTAGATGTTGAAAATTGTGTCTGAATGATGTTAAAATATCTTGAATGAACACGTATACTTTTGAAAGTATATATATATTTCTTAGAAGATACTCCAAATTGTTTTAAATAAATAAGTTCAATGAAGATATATTATCGCCTTCAAAGTATAAAATCATCGTGATTGTAAACTGACTTTTTCTGGTCATTTAAACGAAAATTTGCAGTATATATATATATATATATATATATATATATATATATATATATATATATATATATATATATATATATATATATATATATACTAGCCTTGGTGTTCAGCATTGCCTGGGTATTTGGAGATGTGTTTTCAGAAAAAAAAGTGGTAGTGGGCAGGCAGGCAGGCTCGAACCCGTACCGCGAAGTAGGAGAACAAAAAAACGTGACAAAAAAAAAAAAAAAAAAAAACGTGACGTCTTTGCCGTTGCGTCTATCGCTAAAGTGGCGAAGGTTTAAATCAAGGCTAGTCAATCGTAAAGAGGGGACGAATTTCGAAAATATCGGCGGAAAAGACCCAGTTGAGGGTGAAGGAATTAATGTTTTTAGACAATTTTTCGATATTTGTCGTCCGAAGGATGGAGTTTCAAAACGATACTGATCTTGTGAAAATCCGCCCCTTCTGTCAAAAGTTTTAGGCAGACATACATACATACATACATACATACATACATACATACATTTAATCAGACAGATAAGATTTATATTTTATATATATATATATATATATATATATATATATATAGAGAGAGAGAGAGAGAGAGAGAGAAAGAGAGAGAGAGAAAGAAATTTAGAAGAACTTTAAGGGCCAATACATGAAGTTATGACTACCATTCCGCAAATGTTTCTTGTGAAATCAGTTGATGTGATTCCTAGTCGACCTGAATAGAATTTTAAATAAAAGTCCTGCCTTATATATTCTTCTCGTATTCATTAATTGTATAAATTATATATCAAAAATAAATTGTATGCATTTTATATATCTGCATCTACACTCTTATATAAAAGTCCCTTTGTGCGTGAATTCCCACCTTATAGGTTCCGAAACGGCTGAGCCTATCTTTTGCAAATTTCACACAAGTATAATTTATATGTGTGGCAGTGTTCTTAGATATGTTTGGTACAGAAATTCACTCGATAAGTATCAAAAATAGAAATTAAAAAATCAGGTCTTGATAATAGACTTTTCTCTCTTATAGATGAAAAAGAATCATTTTTACATAGGAATATTTTACGTTACACCGGCGAAGGGTAATATACATAATCACAGCAAATTATTTCCTAAAAAAAAAAAAAAAGAAAAAACAGATTTATTTACCAGTTCACTGGTAAAGCATTCGACTACAGATCGAACGATTCCCTGTTCAAGCCCGGATATGTACCTCACCATTCCATTTTATTTTATTTTTTATTATGTTCACGATATTTACGATAAAAGAAGGGATACCATTTAAACTCGCCGCAAATTATTTCTTCGTTTGCATATTTTAAAGCTAAACATTAACCATTGTCAAACCTAAATATCAGCTGACGTGCTATTGTAAACAAACACAGACGAAATTTGATGAATGACATCATCATTGTTATTTTTTTATATATTAGCAGAATTAGGAGTTAGAAGGAGACAGAGCTAGAAAGAGGTCTGGAAATTTTATATGTGCTTTATGGTACATTATTAATACTTATTTATTACCATCTAACTGGATCTCTTTACCGTTAAATATTCTTCATTTAATGTATTTATTTGCTTCCCCACCAAAGCAAATTAGGCACAAGGTCGTTTTTAATGTGGGGTAAAAACCAGCTCCTCCAAAAGTAGGCAAAAAGGGGGCACTCTGGTTACCAAAAATAATAATTGTCCCAGTATAGAGGGTTTCCCTTCCATTGACTGGTACAAATTATCTTAAGTGCAGCATCTGCAGAACAGGGTATTTATTTGCTCCCCCACCGAGCAAATTAGGCACAAGGCCGATTTTTAATGTGAGGAGTGAAGGGGAGATGGGGACCAACTCCCCGGGGAGTAGGGGAGCTGGATAGTGACAATTGGTATGAAGGGTTTCCCCTACATTGACCAATAACTGATTGCCACAAGGGCAATCGTCTTATATGTGGGGTTGCCCTAACATATGGTCTTTGATTGCAGAATCTGCCGGAACAGATTGTATTTATTTGCTCCCCCACCGAGCAAATTAGGCACAAGGCCAATGTTTAATGTGAGGAGTGAAGGGAGGGGGAAGGAAAAAAGGGGACCAGCTCCCGAGAGGTGGGAAATGGGAGCTGGTTAAAGGTCAGGTATGTGGGGTTTCCCCCACATCTGGTCTTTGCTAGTCATAGCTTGCAGTATCTGCCGGACAGATGGTATTTATTTGCTCCCCCACCGAGCAAATTAGGCACAAGGCCAATTTTTAATGTGAGGAGTGAAGGGAGGGGGAAGGGAAAAAGGGGACCAGCTCCCGAGAGGTGGGAAATGGGAGCTGGTTAAAGGTCAGGTATGTGGGGTTTCCCCCACATCTGGTCTTTGCTAGTCATAGCTTGCAGTATCTGCCGGACAGATGGTATTTATTTGCTCCCCCACCGAGCAAATTAGGCACAAGGCCAATTTTTAATGTGAGGAGTGAAGGGAGGGGGAAGGGAAAAAGGGGACCAGCTCCCGAGAGGTGGGAAATGGGAGCTGGTTAAAGGTCAGGTATGTGGGGTTTCCCCCACATCTGGTCTTTGCTAGTCATAGCTTGCAGTATCTGCCGGACAGATGGTATTTATTTGCTCCCCCACCGAGCAAATTAGGCACAAGGCCAATTTTTAATGTGAGGAGTGAAGGGAGGGGGAAGGGAAAAAGGGGACCAGCTCCCGAGAGGTGGGAAATGGGAGCTGGTTAAAGGTCAGGTATGTGGGGTTTCCCCCACATCTGGTCTTTGCTAGTCATAGCTTGCAGTATCTCCCGGACAGATGGTATTTATTTGCTCCCCCACCGAGCAAATTAGGCACAAGGCCAATTTTTAATGTGAGGAGTGAAGGGAGGGGGAAGGGAAAAAGGGGACCAGCTCCCGAGAGGTGGGAAATGGGAGCTGGTTAAAGGTCAGGTATGTGGGGTTTCCCCCACATCTGGTCTTTGCTAGTCATAGCTTGCAGTATCTGCCGGAACAGATGGTATTTATTTGCTCCCCCACCGAGCAAATTAGGCACAAGGCCAATTTTTAATGTGAGGAGTGAAGGGAGGGGGAAGGGAAAAAGGGGACCAGCTCCCGAGAGGTGGGAAATGGGAGCTGGTTAAAGGTCAGGTATGTGGGGTTTCCCCCACATCTGGTCTTTGCTAGTCATAGCTTGCAGTATCTGCCGGAACAGATGGTATTTATTTGCTCCCCCACTGAGCAAATTAGGCACAAGGCCGTTTTTAATGTGAGGTAAAAACCAGCTCCCCTAAAAGTAGGCAAAAAGGGGGCACTCTGGTTACCAAAAATAATAATTGTCCCAGTATAGAGGGTTTCCCCTCCATTGACTGGTACAAATTATCTTAAGTGCAGCATCTGCCGGAACAGATACTACACTTTGATCTTGTTTATATATTTTATTGAGAAAGAAAAAATTGAACATAAAAAACGTACAAAAAATTCAATTCAACAAAATTAGGCACAAGGCCCTACAAGAAATTGGGAGGGGGAGGGTACAGGGTCTTTTTGACTATGTAACAGATGAGACTTTGAAGTCTTACTCTTGACTGGCAACATTTACCAAAATACCTCAATCACTCTGTGGATCCTAATCTAACTAATAACCCCAGCGTTCAATGTAAAATTTAACTATGTATACTACACTTTGATCTTGTCCCGAAGGCCAAGAAGTCAACCTAATAAATTTATCCACATTTTTTAATATTACTATATATTATTTCCTTTCTTCATTCCAACTTGATATTCCTCCTTCTCCATTCCACTTATGCCTCCCCCCCCTCTTGATTTTCTATAAGTTCTATTTTCCTATCTGTGTGTGTTTTTTCTTTTGTTTTTTTTTGTTGTTTGTTTTTTGCTGTTGTTGTTGCTTTACCTTTGTAACTATTAATATGATTATTCGTAACGTTGTGTTATTAGTTGGTGAGTATTTATTCTAGTTGCATTTTATATTCAGGCTGGTATCAATCAAACATTCTTCAAATATACTTATTCTAAGAACCTCGACCTCATCTGAATTCATCGGACTATTGTTCTCATCTTGAGTGTGATTTTCACAACGTCGATGTAACCTCCGACCTTCTGCAGGTGTATCTTGTCGAACTCGGGAATTTAAATCCTTTTTTTACTTCACGGGGGTAGCATGCTCTTGTTCCGTCAGCCATGACTGGATAGAGGTCCTAAGTAATTCCCAATTTTATTTTTCGGTCGCCCATACTGAGGATGAGGATTGAACCTTCAACCTTCAGGAGAATATCACTTTTTACAATTGATTTTTCTAAGTACTCTAAACACTGCGCCACGGATCCTTGCGGAGAGAAACATTCTCGAATTCGACAAGATACACCTGAGGAAGGTCGAAGCTTACATCTTTATATCGACCAAAACGTTGTGAAAATCACACTCAAGATGAGAACAATAGTCCGATGAATCCAAATAATATGAATAATAAATCCTCATCTCAAAAATTTCAGAAACGTTACTTTACAAATTGACATTTTCTCATGAGATATTTAGTTATTTTTATGTTCTTATGGTGACTCGACTTACGATTTACGGTTAAAGACTACGAGTAATTTGGTTTCCTTTCAGTTATTTTAAATTCATATTAATTGATCATACCAAGTATTAATTAGTATTTAACACCTTATACTGTACATCTTAAATCACAGTTTCCTTAAACTAGTTTCACCTAGAATTCAATATGTACTTATATGTTTACGGTTTTCCGATAAAGATGTTGAGCCTGCCGTATGGTTATATTAAATGGATTTAACCTTTTTTTTTTTTAATTCTACTTATGATATATCAGCATTTATCGATTCATGAAGTCATGAATCATAATAAATTAAATGGTTATCAGGGTCCTATATGTTGGTTGGTTGTTTTTGTTTTACGACATATCAACCCTTTTCAGGTTATTTAATGCTCAATTCAGTGATTTTGAAGAAATTTTTTTAAATAGAATATATTTGTTTTATTCAAGTCGGTTTCTATTTAACCCATAGTTTTGACCCTAACAAGTACTACCACTCCGGGTCAGAGTGGACCTGGGAGCAATGGCAATTAAAGGGTGGCTTCACACTCCCCAAAGCCTGCAAACTGGGGTCTTACCATCGGATATAGTTTAAGGTCATATCCAGGAGTTTAAGGTCATATCCAGGACCGGTCCTATCTGGTTATAATACTTGCTAAAGTTATTAGTTCTATTATGTTACTAAACATAATGTATCTACGTTTAGAATTTAAATATTCGGTTTGCATAGTTTTTATATTTTACCTTCTGATGTTATGTTACATAAACTTTGAAGACTTAGTCGCAATACGAAAGATTATTATAATGGATACCTTTTGAAAAGTAATAAATAATCAACTGAGAAAATTGGATATTTGGAGAATTATTATACTGCACCATATATATCTATAATATAAAGCTGAATGTCTGTGTGTGTGTGTGTGTGTGTGTGTGTGTCTGGTCACGAATAGGGTCCTATATGGTTGACTAGTTTAAAAAACTGATCACATATAATGATAGAAGATGTATCGAGACATAGGAATGGGTATGTTTGATCTGACAGAACAGTGGTTCATAAAAATTGTGGGGTCTGCGTTCGCACCTCGTCCACAAAGTATGGAAATAAAAAATTTAAAAATTAAAGAAAAAACGTTTACAAGTGTTTTTGATATAGATGTACATAAGAATACTTTGATAAGTATGTTTTAACTTAAATAGAGATGGTATAATAAAATTGTGAGGTCTGCGTTCGCGCCTGGCCTCCATAGAATGGAAATAGGCACAAACTTTAATAAAGACTTTTCATAATAAAATTATGGGGTGTTCGTTCGCGCCTGACCTCCATAGACTGGACATATTTCACAAAGTTTAACAAGGTTTTTTAATATAGAATATTGTAAAAAGTGTTTACGTGTGAACAGGCATGGAAAAATAAATTATGGGGTTTATCTATTTTATTTTTACTTTCATCATATTTTGCTTTGGTTTTGATACCCCCGAATTCGAAGATATCTCTTTACAACCCTTCCTTTTCATAACCTATCATACTTTCATTAATCAGAGTCCATTTTCTGTAGGCTGTTTTTGAACCCAGTCAACGACGGGTACTTTTGCTAGCATATATATATATATATATATATATATATATATATATATATATAAGAACAAACAGTTAGTAAAACAAGTTAAAAAACACTTTAAAAAAGAGTTAAAAACATATTTAATCTGAAAAGGAAACACTTGATAAGTGGATAGTCCTTAATCCGCGGAGTTTCGAAGAAATACTTTCCTTCTCATCAGAGGGTAGGAATTAGCAAAATGCGGGATCGGATTTTGCATACAAAAGTATTTGATGAAACTGAAAGTAAGTCAAAAATCTTACTTGATAACAAAAAGTGAAGCAGAGGGAATATGGTGAAGAAAAAAGGTGATTACACGTGAATGGATAGTCTGGTGAAAGGTAAATAATCCAATGACGGTAAAATCCAAAAAATATATATATTTTTGGATTTTACCGTCATTGGATTATTGAAACTGGAATAGGGCCGATCACCTACCTAGATGAGTTCATAATTGATGGATACTCTGACTTAACCTCTAAATCTGACCCCCAAGATCGCCATGGGCATGGAATATGTGCCTACATTAAAGATGGCTTCCCGTGTGGCAGGGATATCTCCAGAGAAGACCCTATTATACTTTATATGTGCTTCCGGGTTGCACTTGCTTACACCACCGCATTTATATTTGCCCTGTATCGTCCCCACAACAGCGGAGTTACTATCGTTAAGAGTATATCTGAGAAAAATGACCACATCCTGTCTGCTCATCCCATGGCTAACATTCACATTTGCAGTGACTTCAATATCCATAATGTGGAATGGCTGACCCACTCAAATAACACCGATGATGAGGGGAGGTTCTGTCATGATTTTTCTATTGCCTATGACCTCACTCAGATTGTTCGCGAGCCCACCTGTGTGCCCGATACTACCGGTCAGTACGCAAGCCTTCTAGACCTTTTTCTCTCCACTTCCCCTGAGCTATGCTCATGTGCTGTTCTATCTCCTCTGAGATCCTCCAACCACTCCGTTGTATCACTTAAGATAAAAATGAAGTATAATAAGTCTACAGACGTACCTCTCCACTGTACTGTATACCGATACTCTATGGCTGACTAGGATAGCTTCCGTACATTCATATCTGATCTACCTATCCATTCCATGTTTAAAAAGGATGTGTCCTCTATAGTATCAGACCTGACCGAATGGTTACTTGTAGGCATAAACCAATTCATACCATCCAAAAAATTCCAACAAAAACCCAACAGCCAGTCATGGTTTTCCCTGAATGTGCTGCTGCCATTGCACACAGAAATCACTTTTTCCATAGCTACCAACGTAATAGATGCACTAAGACTAAAGCTGCTTTCAGGATCCCCAGTAACCACTATAAAAGAGTAATAAAAAATGCAAGAGGGCTATATGCTTAATCCGTTAAATCCAAAGTAACTGAACAATGGCTTAGTTCCCACCAGTTCTGGCAAATAGCAAATAGGATCCTGAACAGAAGCGTACATTCTATCCCAACCATTATCAATGGTCCAGAGCTCATCTCGTCAGCATCAGACAAGGCCAAACTATTTGCCAAGAAATTTGCAGCAAATTTTACTCTATGCGACGAAGGCTATCAACTCCCCGTATTTCCTCCTACAACACACAACACGCTAGGTAACATACAAATATCTGTGCTTGAGGTCGCCAAGCTAATCAAGAACCTTGATTCCAGTAAAGCAACTCGCCCTGACTGTATTCCAATTATAGTGTTAAAAAAGCTACAACCAGAACTTGCCCCCATACTTACTAAACTATTTAAGCGTTGCCTTAAGGAGAAGTGCTTTCCAACACCCTGGAAAACCTCATAAGTATGCCCTGTATTTAAGAATCCAGGTGATAAGTCATCTCCCTCTCAATACAGACCAATAAGTCTCCTGAGAGTCATGAGTAAGTTGCTGGCATCCATATTAAATAGAGAAGTAGTCAACCACCTTCTTAGTGACACGCAATATGGTTTCCGTTTTGCTAGATCTACAGCAGACGTGCTAACAGTTATATCACATAGAATTAGCGAATCTTTCGACAAAGGCTTCCTTTCTAGGGCAATTGCTCTTGACATATCAAAGGCCTTCGATAAGGTATGGCATAAAGGCCTACTTCACAAGATTTCCAGCTACGGTATAACTGGAAATGGTTTCTCTATCATTAAATCATTTCTCTCTGATAGGCTCATAAGAGTAGTGGTTGATGGGCAGAAATCAGAGGCCCACAGTATTAATGCTGGAGTCCCTCAGGGGTCCATCCTGGGCCCAACTCTCTTCTTGATCTACATCAATGATCTCCCAAAACACATACTTAAATCATTCGTTGACATCTCTGCTAATGATATGACTATCTATGACAACACATCAAAGGCCGCAAATGACAACATTCTCTCTGATTCTCTCTCCTCAGATCTTGAGCACGTGGTTCAGTGGAGGAAGAAGTGGCTAGTTACCTTTAATGCATCTAAGACAAAGCTCCTATCTTTACATCATAAACGCTCTGATCTCCATCTGGCATCGATTGAAATGAATGGCTCTCGTCTAGGGGAGCCCCCACGTTTTGATAAGCTTCTGGGTTTGACCTTTACACCTGATCTGAAATGGAACACATACATCAAGTCTGTGGTCAAGGTTACTGGGAAAATGGTGGGATCCTTCTACCGCTCCAGAAGATATCTCACCCCGATGCAATTCTCTATCTATATAAAAGTCAAGTACGTCCAAGGATGGAGTACTGCTTCCACATCTAGGCAGGAGCTGCTAAAAACAACCTATCCTGCCTTGACAGAGTACAAAATAGACTTTGTGGCTCAGTGGGTGATGTCCTTTTCTCTTCCCTGCAACCTCTCTCCCACAGAAGAGACGCTGCGAGCCTGTCTCTGTTTTATTGTTATTTCCATGGCAAGTGCTCGTCTGAGCTCCATTCTCTGGTCCCCCCTCGCCAGTCTTTCATGAAAAACACCCGACTAGCTGAAACCACTGTCAATAATTTTCCCCACTCTTTATCCGTGGCTAAATCAAAACGTAGATTCCATGAACAAAACTTCTTTCTTAGAACAGCATCGCTGTGGAACTCTCTACCGCTTGCCTGTTTCCCCCTCGAATTCAACTTGGATGTCTTCAAATCCAACACAAACAAATTCCTGATGAACCACCCCCTTAAGTAATGACACCTTATCAAATCCCCAATACTATTGCTAAGATACTTTCCCATTGATTACTGTACACACAATAAACTTTAGCCCCGAGTGGCTCCTGGGCCTTGATAAGTGGTGACCCCCATGTAAAAAAAAAAGAAAAAATCAGAGGGGATTGTAAATTGCATTGTTATGATGATTTAACTTATGAATTTGTGACCTGAAACTTTCATCTCTACGTTGCAGATATCTACGTTCTGAGACTCTAAGAAAGCAATCCCTGTCATGGACATGCGTCAGAAGCAAAGACATTATTGGATTCGTGGCAAAATGCGTTCCAGACGCCCAGGCGAAGTCATCGTTCAGTGATGGCGAAAGTGCATTGAGAATGGTGGTGACTATGTAGAAAAATATATTAAGTAGCACAAAACAAAAAAAGGTTGCATGTTTTAATGGTACCACTTCCGTCTCTGTAGATTTTCAACATTTTAGTAAAAATAAAAAAAATAGAGGGCTTTACTTTTTTGACACAGTTATCGAATAGCCGTAAGGCGGGGCAAATATCATAACCAGGGGCCGAAAACATCTTATTCAACATCGTAACCTTTTAAATACGTATCCTAGGGCCACCGTATACCGGGGTTCTACTGTATTTAGTTTTATTTCATTTTTGCAACGAATCTAAACGAGAGAATGAAATTGTTACGTGAAAATTTAGATATTTCTAATTTGCACAGAAGAGGATACAATTGCTCAACACCTGTCAGTTTCACCCGAAATTTACATTTACTACAAATCCTGGAATTTTTTTTCAAAACCCAGGGATCCTAAATAAGAAAGTGTCCCTCCTCTGATCCAATCGAAATCATCGGTGAAAAATTTTTGGTAATGTATGTGTAGAACCCTTTCTGGTGCAGGAGTGAAAGGAAATCATGATGGTCATTGTAGGGATTGTAAGCCAAAAT
This sequence comes from Euprymna scolopes, assembly GCF_053919585.1. Lineage (NCBI taxonomy): Eukaryota > Metazoa > Mollusca > Cephalopoda > Sepiida > Sepiolidae > Euprymna > Euprymna scolopes. Next base: position 63,847,621 of record NC_136518.1, read on the forward strand.
AAGGTCACATGATGGCATATGTTAGACGGCTTTAAGAGTTTCACTTCCAGACTCACCTATGTCTGCATAGGTCATTATTATCCTTCTTTCTCTCAAGTCCATCGCTATCATTTTCTTTCGCATTTTCCCTAGCTCCTGCCAATTGACCTCGATGCATCAACTTTCTCCACATCTACTAATCCGAGTACTCCCGTCCACTCCATCATCATCATCATCATCATCATCATCATCATCATCTTTACGCCTGTTTTAGATGTTGGTAGGTGGGAACGGCTGGACCTGAAAAAAAATCAAAACAATCTCTTAAAAATGTAAAAAAAAATAATAATAATAAATAAGAAAGAACCTCAACCCATCTCGTACGCTGCATCCATCATGGCAACTAGCCTCATCATCATTATCCTCATTTAACCGACAGGCGTATGGTTACTTATTGTGTTCACCAGTTTCTTTTTTTAGGGTAACAATGCACTAAAACAACTTTAGCTAATTGTGTTAACGCAAGAGAGACAAAAAAATTTTTGATTGCAAAAATACATCTTTGCAATGGCACTTGAAATGAAGCCATTTTCACGGGGTGTGATATAACAGAGTCATCATGAAGTCTGGTAATAAAATATCAACTTGATATGCTCTCTTCAAATATCAAATTATTCTTTATTTATTCAATTAGTTTGATAAACATCCATATATATATATATATATATATATATATATATATATATATATATATGCGCGCGCGCACACACACACACACACACACACATACACACACACACACACACACATACACATATAGAGTAGAGAAGCATCAGTTGGCATCCCTCAATCTCAGTTTAAGTGTGACCTTTGCAACAGACTGTGTAAAAGCAGGACTGGTCTGAAGAGCCACCTTTGTTCGCACAGAAAATATGAATTGGTGCATTCTTGATCGCATCTCCACATGTATATATGTATGTGTGTATCAGTGTATATATGTGTATATAATTATAATTAAAAAAAATGTATATATTTTCAAAAATACAGGAAAATAATTGAGTAATCAACAATAAAGCAAGGGAAAGATGGTCATCTTCTGTCAAGAAGTGACAATCATCATATATATATATATTTAGGGAGATATATGCATTTGTGCCACCTCAATATAAATAATACCTAACCAATTCGACAGCAAGCAGAATCTCACCCCTTCGTTGTGGAGGCCTCAAACCTTTCTACTCTAACAGCTTCATTCCTCAAAGTGTTTGCCTTTGGAATTTCCTCTGTTCTCTGATTCGCGGACTGTACCAATCTGCGGAAATTTAAATGTAATGTGCACAAATATCTCGCTCCATCATTCTCCACTTTAGATGCTCTAAAAATCTTATTCCTAATTCTCGGTACGGTTTTGTGGCCGTGTGAGTATAGAAAATTTATTTTTCAAGAAAACAGGCTCAGCAACAGCTCAGTTGTTGTGAATTATGTCTTAAGAAGAACGACATGCTGAGATAATCAGAGAGTCACACTCACAGCCAAAGAGAGAGCATCAGAGAGTGAAGCTGATGCCCTTAGAGGCGAAGAGTGGAAGAGAGACCATATTATGTTGCATAAATTTGAATTCCTGACATCATCAATCGGCCGGCTGTGGAATAAAGAAATCATCAAATATTTTGTAACTGTTTGTCTTCGTATCGTCATTACAACCGAAAGGTAAAGGTGTTTTGTATTTCCAGCTATAAACGAACTCTTGTATAACGGGGGTTAAGTAATGTGTCCCCTCTTCTGTGTGAACAAGAACTGTATAAATGTCTCAGCTCCATTATAAATGTCTCCCCTTCAGTATTGTTGTCATCGTCGTTATCCCTGTTCTGAGTCACCGTTATATGTGTCTCTAATATGTACCCGCTACACAACACAATGTGTCGAATTTATCACCGGAAACTGTTACTTGGAATGTGTAGAATATTAAACTCTTGATTATTTAATCACAGTTCTCACAAAGTCAAGAAAAACCTGGATTAAAGTACCTGTTCCTATTTACAATGCCTCCCCACGGGACAGAATTAGACACCAGGGTCGTTTTTTAACATGGAGAAAAGGAACAAAAATAAAAATTGTCTCAGTCGTGAAGGATTTCTCCTCCACTGACAGAGAACAAGAAATTGAAGTGCAGCATCTGAAGAACAGATACTACACTGTTTTTATTTATTTGCTTCCCCACTGAGTAAATTAGGCAGGAGGCCGTTTTTAATGTGGAGATAGGTGGAAGGGGGAGGAAAAGAGGGGATCCAGCTCCCGAGAGGTGGGAAGTGGGAGCTGGATTAGAAACTGTTGGTATGAAGGGTTGCCCCTTCAGTGACCAAGGTCAGATATGTGGGGTTACCCCCACATATGGTCTTTGCTAGTCATAGCTTAGTAGCATCTGTCGGAACAGATGGTATTTATTTGCTCCCCCACCGAGCAAATTAGGCACAAGGCCGATTTTTAATGTGAGGAGTGAAGGGGAAATGGGGACCAACTCCCCGGGGAGTAGGGGAGCTGGATAGTGACAATTGTTATGAAGGGTTGCCCCTACATTGACCAATAACTTATATGTGGGGTTGCCCCCACATATGGTTTGTTTGCAGTATCTGTCGGAACAGATACTACACTGTGATCTTGTCCCGAAGGCCAAACCTGTTGATGTGGGGGAAAAAGGTTATGACATGTTGACCATGTTGTTTATAAATATCAGGAACAAATCACCAATGTAGGAGGTGACAGTTTTTGCCAATCGTGAGATTTGAACTCAGCCATCGTTGACTCTTTGCTAAGATAAAGGTTGGTTTATCGGTATATATTTTTGTTTATCGTAAACCAACCTTACCGGTCTCTAAACGCGTTGGGACTCTTTTTGCCCTACAAACCAAAAATACAATTTAATTAAGACTATAGCACATAGGGGCTTGGTGATTTGTTCTAAAGTTAATCTGGATGACGATCTTAAATTTGTTACTAAGACCGTTTGTAATAATGGTTACCCTTAGATATTGTTGAAACTACTATTAATAAGAAAGTTTCCAAATTTTATAAATCTAAAGAAATTATAGTTAATAGATGTCATGTTTACCTACGTCTACCTTGGCTAGGTAATATCAGCGACCGATTTGCTAAGCAAATTTCTTTGTCTGTGCAACGGTGTTATTTTGCATCGAATCCACGTGTTGTTTTTTCAACCTAACCTATGTTGCCGTCCATTTGCAAAGATGTTCTCCTCCCCCTACCATAATAATTCTATTATTTATTTATTTATTTAAATGTAGTTGCAGTGCGCACTATGTTGGGCGAACATCGCAAAGATTAGATTTCCGTTTGAAACAACATGTACCATCAAAGATTCGTTATGCAAATTTTTCACCCTAGAATGTACTGAATAACACGTAAGGTTCTGCGATTTGCGACCACCTTTCAAGAATTTCAGTACTGACATGTTTACGATCTTGAGTAAGCCGCACTCCCCCTATCATTTAAAATTTCTAGAGACTATTTTTATTAAGTATTTGAGACCTTCTCTTTGCAAGCAACAAGAAAATCTTTTAGGACTTAATTTAGTCTCTATGTAATTTTTCCCCTGTTTATTTTTTTATCTATTTTTCCTTTCCCTGCCATATTCATGACTTTTTTTTACCGTATTTTCCTCGATTTAGCTCTGTTGAGCGAGGAATGAAAACTGGTTAGCTAACCTTTATTTTCATTTTTTATTTTTTAAATCATTATGTTGATTGATCTGTATTTAGCCAATATATATATATATATATATATATATATATATATATATATATATATATATATATATAGTGTTGTAATGGAATAAATCCAGAGGAAATCCGGGTATGAGAGCTCAATGTGGTAAACAGAGCAATAAGATAAAAATTATAACACGGAAATTACATAATTGTCGATGCAATAATTTATTTCAACCTTATGGTATTTTCAAGCATCTAAATCAGACAATTACATTTTTGATACTGAAAAAGAAAAGAAAAATCGTGCTTCGACCCTCAAAAAACCAAAGGTGGTGGTAGTAGCAATCCACTTAATACATTTATAGAGAGGGTGGTAGGGATTTAAAAAAATAAAAATTAAAAATTAAAAATAACAAATAAAAAAATTAGATTAGACACTTATAAGCGGCAGCTCGATGTAACCATAGATACACACACACACACACACACTCACACACACACACACGCAACACATACACATACACACACACACGCCTCTAAGATGTACGTTCTGGCATGTAAATGCCTTGACACGCGTTTACTAACCTAGGAAGGGGGGGGGCGAAAGTATACGGATATATAGTGAAAGAAATAGAACAGCGCGTAATGGAAAAAAGAAGAAAAAAAAGAGGAAGAAAAGAAGAGGATACAGTGATTGAGTCATGGAAAGTAGGTCTATTAAAAGATAAATAAATTAATAAAAAATATAACTAAAAAAATAAATAAATAAAAATAAGAAAATAAAAATAAAAAGAATATTATATATAAAGTTTTAAAACTATCTGTATGTTATTATGTAAAAATTGATATTATCTTATAATTCATTTAAATATTTTATATGTGATATAATACTATGAATTTAAAAATTGAGTCTATATTTAATATTTTATATATTTTCATGTAAATAATTTTATTGGTGATTATAGCGGTCGTTGTAATTAATATTTCAATTCTTAATTGATTAAGAAGTGGGAAAATGTAATATTGATCGCCCCCAATTCGATAGGACGTATCTAGTTTCGGTTAATATATACTTTTATTCCCTCCGTACAACAAAATTATTCTCATGCACGCATAAAGAAATAAGTAAAATAATTACATTTTTGTGTTGATTTGTATCAAATCTAATAATATCTAGTTTTAGTATTTGGTCTTTTTGACTTAACTCAGTTTAATAACTAATGTATTATCTGCAGAGAAAAATTATTATCTTAAGGCTATCTCATTTATTTATAAGTAATTTGGACAAGCCAGGTACTTCGGGGAAAATATATATATATATATATATATATATATATATATATATACATATATACATATATATATACATATATATATGCCTAGCTTAGATTTCGGACAACAAATCGTAAAGTAGTTATTATCGAGTATATACCGGACAACACTATAATTGCCGGTGGGGTGGGGTAGGATTGTTTATCGTAATTAATCTAGTGGTGTTAGATTCGGTGTCTTTACCATTATAGAATTCTCTGTTCGTCGGATCTAGAGTTATTGGTTATTTTAAATTTACATTTATGTCTACATCTGGCCATCAGTTCATCTCGTTTGTTTAGGAGATTACTGTGTTGGTACTTCAGGATTCTTATTTTTTCCTCAAGGCATAAACTACATCTCTGCCTAAAGCCGTTTGGAACGTCCGAATGACATAGGATTGACCATGAAATCACTGGGGATCGATTCTCATTTTTTAATAACCACCATTGTTTAGCTAACTCGGTTTTATTCTTAAGTTCTGGGTTATTGAAAGAATGTTTGTGGTCATAAAAACGTTGTTTCCAGCTTCCGGCGGAGATACCGAAGTAAACTTTTTTGTCCCTGTTATTATCTTCTGGGTGGATAGTGGCCTTATAAACCACGCACTCAACTTTACAATTACCGTCCAGTGGGCAGTTATTTTTCACTTGGCAGTTACATTTGTCTACTGTCGCCTTATTTCTATTAGAGTTGTTTAATATTTTATTATTATGAGTGCTAATTATTCTGTCCATGTTTTTAGTGCACGAGTAACTTATTTTAATTGTTTTTCTATTAAATATCTTCCTAAGTGGATTATTTATGGTAAAATGTTTATCTATTAGGTTCAAAAATACTTTCCCTATGTTTATGTTGGATAGTTGACAGTAAGTCAACTATATATATATATTAATAAAGTCGTATTCCTCTTAATTCACAATTTATTTTATATATACAAAAGGTTCACTGTTTCAGATTTCCACGGACTTTTATATACTTTAATTTCCGAATGATTTTTTTATGTATTCTATTTATTCAAAAGGAATCAGCATTCAAGAGGTTACCTCATTTGCATATTATATTACAGAAAATCTGTTTTAATAATTAGCTCTAAATTTTCAATGGAAATTAGTTATAGAATTGTGTTCAACATCTTATTTAGAAATTTTATATAAAGTTTGGTGTATTTAATCTATTTTTAATTTAATTTTTATTTAATTCAATTTATTTGTTAATTAATAGTATAACCAACATCAACTGCGTTTAAAAACGGAAGTGAGTTTTCATTTAAGCTATGAGTTATTTCCCGTTAAGCTATGAGATTTTATTTCCCTGTTTGAATTTCGTAGATGAAGATGGATATGTTTTATTTTTCCAAAAATCTAAAATATGGTTAACTTTCATGAAAATCGTAAGACCTCAGGATATTTTGTGTATCTTAAATAGTATGAGACTAAACTCCGCCTGACAACGCCGGGTATGTACAGCTAGTACATATCAATAAATATATATACTCCATAAATATCATGAAGATTCTTTGTGAGAGTTTATTAAATAATAGGTGAAAGTTTGCGATTCTGTTAATACTATCTAAAATCATGAAGTCCATCTCTTGTTCTTAGCCTTCGGCTAACTGGCCACCAGACTATGTAATAAAATATATAAGCACTTTCATCTTCTCTGATTGCAGATTGGCCTGCGGCCACTCATTGCAATAACATGTCTTCTACTTCCGTATCTTTTATGAAGACTAGGATGAATGCAGTATGTTAATGATAACGGCCATTTTCCGAATCAAAATAATAAATTGCGTTGTGCTGGTACAGCATCTGGGTTACCCGTCAGTTTCCTCCTTCATCTAGTTCTTACCGTTTTATATCTAGTATGAAGAAAAATATTTCTGAAATTTCACGAAAACAAACACCCTTCTAAGTATTTGCATGAGAAACTAACTACGATGAACGTATTGTTTCTTAGGCAAAATCATTGAAAATTATGTTTTTAAGCCAGCAACGACCTATATATGCATGTTTGAATTGAAATTGAAAACACTCTGACGAAGGGAATGTTCCCGAAATATTACATTATATGGAATTTCGATTAAACTACACTGACACAAGTGCGATTGTAATTTGACATATATATATATATATATATATATATATATATATATATATATATATATATATATATATATATATATGTGGATTTTACCGTCACTGGATTATTTATCTTCCACCAGACTATCCATTCATGTGTAATCACCTTTTTCTTCACCATATTCCCTCTGCTTCACTTTTATTGTTTTCAAGTAAGATCTTTGACTAACTTGTTGTTTCATCAAATACTTTTGCATGCAAAATCCGATCCCGCATTTTGCTAATTCCTACCCTCTGATGAGAAGGAAAGTATTTCTTCGAAACTCCGCGGATTAAGGACTATCCACTTATCTAGTGTTTCCTTTTCAGTTTAAATATGTTTTGAACTCATTTCAAAGTGTTTTTAACATGTTTTATTAACTGTAGCTCGTATATATATATATATATATATATATATATATATATATATATATATATATATATATATATATATATGAATGTCCCCACGTATTAAGGTCCGGACAATTAAATGTTAGATAGATTGTGAGATAAGATCAGTCACGGTAGAATTTGGGTAGGGCAAAATTATCTAAATGGACGACGTAATAGAGATTTATTCACATTAGACTTGAAGACGACCCTGTTATAATTAGTCAGTAAGTAGACAAACGACATTGAGTTCCAGGAATAGCTCTAGGAAAGGAACTCTGCTCATGGAATTTTCGCTTAGTTTTGGGCACAAATAGAGACTGAGACAAGTCGTTGGGGTTGTTTTAGCTAGGCGAGTATTTGTTATTAACATTTTACAGGGATGGCCATAGATTGAAGCTCAGTCGAATCGTCACATTTTACCTGTTTAGTTTAATAGCGTCCCAAATCCTACTATCAGGGGTAACATCTACTGGGGTACTATGTGGGGATTTGGGCAGCACTTTTTTAATAGCACAGCTGGGATGAGATCGGGTCCACATGCTTTGGAAGTGTCAAGGTTTTTTATGATAGCATGCACTTGAGCAGGGGTGATTTTCAGATCGTCAAGCATGGCGTCTGTCCGCATAGGAAAGTCAGGTAGAGGGTGGTTGAGAGGGTCCAGTGTGGAGTTTGAGGCAAACCGACTGACAAGCATGTTAGCCTTCTAGCTTGCTGAGCAAACAACCTCGTGATTGTTTGTTAGTGGGGGAATTGTTGATTGCCCATTATTTACTACACTGTTGTAGATTTTCCAGAAGTCACGAGTTCCTAATTTCTGTACTTCAATGCGTTTTAGTGGTTTCAGTAAATTCTCTTTTAGCTGTCGCTATTTCTTTCTTAATGTTACTTCTAGCTTCTATGTACTTCTGTCTGTTTGAACTGGACTTATGTCAGTTAAATCTGCGGTATGCATGCTGCCTTTGAGCAATGGCAGTTGTGCAAGTCGAAGTAAACTATTGAGGAGAGTGGGGCTTGCTATAAAATTTCCGCATGGGGACATGTGCGTCAATTGCAGTTTTGAACCATTCAGTGGTCTCATTTGCGCACTGTCCAGCAGGAAGAGAAAAAATATTTTTCCATGGGGCATCTCTGATAAGATCTCTGATGGCTTCCCAGTTAGCCTTTTTATAATATCTCGCTGTTTTTAGCAGTGGCTCTTCAGTTTTGGCTCTAGAGTTTATGGCGATTTCAAACCATTATCACTGCATGATCAGCGTTCCCAAGTGGGCTGTCGGCTTTCGTTATACAATCATCGGGAACTCTGGTCAAAAACAGATTTAAAAGTGATGCGTGTTGTTCTTCATGATCAGGGAAACAGGTTGGAAACGTAACCATTTGTGATAGGTAGTGAGATATAGAGAAGCTATGTGTTGTACTGACCACTGTGTCTGTGTTAGTAGAGAATCCCAACCAGTTTTTGTGGTGGACATTAAAGTCACCAAATACATGTACTTGTGCGCTAGTGTCGAGGGAGAGTGCTGTGTCTATGCTGTCAGAGACTTTGTTTATTATGGTGCAGTCCTGGGTCGAGGGAGAGCGGTAGAGAAAATAAAAGTAGCTAATGTTGTGTTGTATGTTAAGTCTAAAGCACATAAAGGCTTGATCATCCGATTCTATGTTGGTTTCTCTAGTCAAGGGAAAGGTATTATGAATGTAAACTCCAAGTCCGTGCATATGTCTGTCAGAGTCCTTACGGCAGAGTGGGAGATATCCAGTAATGTTAAAGTAGTTAGAGGGGATGGAGGAGTGTCACTTAGTGCTAAGATATCCGGGGTATTTGTTTGGAGAAATGCTTCTACCTCAGCTAAATAAGCTCTAAGCCCATGGTGTTCATGTATGCAAGCCTCAAGGGAGGAGGCAAGTTGGATTTGTTTGACTCTAAGCTTGGTTTACGCTTATTTTTAGATTATACTGTCATCATATTTTTTAAAGAGTTTAATGAATATTGAAGCACAAAATTATTAATTTAGGTGACCGAAATAGGAAATGTTTTATTAGTTAAAGAGTGAACTTAAAAAATCTGTAATTTTTCATTATAAAATGATTTATTAAAATGTAATGGGCATTTATCATGATAGGCAACGAAATGGCAAAAAAGTAACTCGTGTATGTACTTGAATGTGTATTTTGTCTTAAATAAAAGTAATGTAAATTTTCTATTAGTAAAACACGACAACGACGATGACGACGATGACAACGACGATGATGACGATGAACAACGACACCAACAACAACAATAACAACAACAAGATGATGATTAAGAAAAAGATGGAGTACTGCTGCCACATCTGGGTTGGAGCTTCTAAAAACAGCCTATCCTGCTTTGACAAAGTACAAAATAGACTTTGTGGCTTAGTGAGGGATGCCTTTTTCTCTTCCCTGCAACCTCTTTCCCACAGAAGAGACATTTCGAGCCTGTCTTTGTTTTATCGTTATTTCCATGGCAAGTGCTCGTCCGAGCTTCACTCTCTGGTCCTCCCTCGACAATCTTTCACGATAAACACCCGTCTAGCTAAAACCACTGTCAGTAATTTCCTCCACTCTTTATTTGTGCCTAAATCAAAATTCCATGAACAAAGCTTCTTTCTGAGAAGTGCACGCCTGTGGAATTATCTTCTGTTTGCCTGCCTACAACTTGGATGTCTTCAAGTCCAACATAAACAAATTCCTGATTAATCGCCCCCTTAAGTAAGACACTTTATCAAATCTATAATAATATAATAAATTATACCAACTATTACTACGATATTATCCCATTGATTATTGTACACATAATAACCCTTATATCCTAGTGGCTTCTGGGCCTTGATAAGTGGTGATCCCCCATGAAGAAGCCGAAAATCAAGAGGAAGAAGAAAAAGAAGAAGAAGAAGAAATAAGTTTGGAGCGTTTGTTGACAGCTATTGCGAATATATTATCGAATCTGAAATCTTATAAACATGTATAAGAATAGTTAAGTCTGGCATGCTCAAGAAGCTTCTGTTTGCTGAGCTCCAACATGGCAAGCGCTCCCATGGCGGCTAGAGAACAACGATTTAAAGACACTCTGAAGACATCGCTGAAGGTCTTCGCCATTGATCAGTCATCATGGGAGCAGACAGTTTTAGATAGAGCCAAGTGGGGTGGGGGGTGGGGGTGATCTCTGTTCATGCGCTGCCTGCAAATATCAAAGTAACCGAAAAGTTGCTGCAGGGGAGCGCAGAAAGGACAGAAAGGACAATGTTTTGAAACCCTCGACATCTGCTACCATTCCCTGTTCTCACTGTAGTAGAACTTTTCAAGCAAAGTTTGGTCTTATCACCTATCTCCGCACTCACCGATGATGACTCCCATCCACACCCACCCACCCTACAGGATGATCAGATGATCCTCGTCATTCCGACGGACGAACAACATAACAGAATAGCTAAGAAAACAACTCAAAAAGTTCCTATTTACAAAACCTCCCCACGGGGAAGAATTAGATAGCATGGTCGTTTTTCTGATTACAGCATGGTCGTTTTCAAGTTCAATGTAAACAAATTCTTGTTGAGATGTTCTTTTAAATAATCAAATTCTACACAATTTCCACCACTACTAGTAATTACGGAGTTGTCTTACCGATCACCTGACACTCATTGAGTAAGCTTTGGACCTTGATAAGTGATGACTACGTTGTAAAATAAAAATTTTTCAAATTTATTAAGCACTAGCAGGGAGACCCATTGTCGTTCGGGAGTAAATGAGTAACCCTTTATCGTTTTTCACCCAGCCCATTTTCACATATTATCTTTTTTATTCTTACATTTTCATTTTCATAACGTTTAACTTTTAGGGTGGGGATCAAAAGATATCCTCAGAATTTAATAGGTGGGAGGGTTATACATAAAATGATCTATTTCTGGACAGGTTTTTATTTGCCCCTCTTTTCTTTGTGTCTCTTTCATTTGCCTGCTTTCTGACTGACTATAATATGGTCGTCTTCAAGCTTGCACTTTTCAAATGTTTGTTAAAATCATATATACACCTCACAATTCTTCTGTTGTTATTCTCAAAATCACACAGAGACGAATTTATCAACGTTTTATTTACAATTAAGCTTTTGCCGAATGACAAATAGAGAGACGTTTAGTTGGGGGGGTTGGTTAGAGTGTGGCATGACAGTTGAAAAAATGTAAATCACCCTCGGCGGCTGTCGGTCTTCTCTCTCTCTCTCTCTCTCTCTCTCTCTCTCTCTCTCTCTCTCTCTGTTTCTCTTTCTTTCTCTCTCACTTTCAGTTGTTTATGTTCTGTCTTATATAGAATGTAAATATTAAGATATTACATTCTTTTTTGCTTTGCGTTGTGCAATTCAGAATCTCCCGACCTGGAATGTCAACGTTTATTATTTGTTTTCGGTGATAATTACAATTCCGGTCATTTTTATGGGACACAAAAATGTAGATCAATGATCCATCTGGAATGTGCGTGTGTGCACACCTCTGCTTTCATCGACGACACCACGGCTTCATATCAAACAATATATCTTAAATCTCGTCTGTTCTTTTAATCTGACCAAACCAACAAAGTCTGCTGTTCTACGCACATTTCGTTCTATTTTTTCTTTTCTTTTAATCATTCTAGCAACAACACTCATCCTCTGTCAGTTAACCCTGCTGCCTCAAATGTTCAACATCTGCAAGAATTTTCATCAATTTCTTCATTATCAGGTTAACATCCGTTTTACATTAGAGTATTCTGTGAGACGGCTTTTTGAAATTGATTTTTCAAACTTACCTATCTCTGACCAGGTCTTTTTTTATATGGTGGTCACCACTTATCAAGGCCCGGAAGCCACTCAGGGATAAGGGTTATTGCAAGTACAATACATTAGTGTGGAGATTTGATGAAGTGTTTACTTAAGGGGGCGGTTCATTAGGAATTTGTTAACGTTGGACTTGAAGACATCCAAGTTGTAGTCCGGTGGGAAGCAGGCAGACGGAACAGAGTTGCACAGGCGTGCAGTTCTAAGAAAGAAGCTTTGTTCATGGAATCCACGTTTTGATTTAGGCACAGATAAAGAGTGGGGGAAATTTTTCACAGTGGATTCAGCTAGACGGGTGTTTTTCTTGAAAGATTGGCGAGGGGGGACCAGAGATTGGAGTTCACACGAGCACCTGCCATGGAAATAACGATAAAACAAGGATAGGCTCGCAATGTCTCTTCTGTGGGAGAGAGGTTGCAGGGTAGAGAAAAGGGCATCCTCCACTAAGCCACGGAGTCTATTTTGTACTCTGTCAAGGCAGGATAGGCTGTTCTTTATTTATATCCCTTTATCTTTTGTCAATTATTATCACTTACTTCCATGTTTTTTGTCTGGCCTTCCCCTGCTACTTCAACTGTGGTACATCTGGAATTATAGAGAATTGTATTGTTTGGAGAATTACATAAGAGCTAGCCAAAAATTGGATGACAATGAGAAATAATCAATGGTTTGGGAAGTTTTTAACTTTTAAATTTGTTGAAAAATTAGAATCTCTCCGTTAACTTCTTGACCGCTTCTCAATTAGAATTGATTTTTGGCCGAAATGATGCAAATAATCACTTGGCAAGTTTGAAGTATTGATTGGCTAAGAAGCAGTTGTTTACATTTCTTTATTCAAATAAGAATATTTTGGCCTGTTTGGACATCCATAATCACCTTCTAATTGTTTGTGAATTTGGTTGGATTTCAGCCAGTTCCCAATAATCATACATACATACATACATACATACATACATACATACATGCATGATAGTTTCCTTCAATCTTGACAGACTATAGATACCGACTGCAAGAATGCCTGTGCTTGAAATTCTGTGGCAAGGGTTGCGCAATCTCTAACCACACCTCTCCTTAGTTGGCATTGTTAAATACCAGTGACCAGTAAAGGTTTAGGACGACTGGAAACAGTGCTGGGCGCTTGTACAGAATTTGCACGAGATTTTGTAGTCAATAAATGGGGTTTTCAGATTTTTAAAAAAAATGGTTTCAACTGATTCTTTTTTGTCAATTCTAATAAGTTACAATGGTAGCTTCCAAATGATGCAGTCGAAATTACCTGAATATTACTGAATTATTAAACGAAACAACTTTAATCGTATTAGCAGGTGAAAAATTACCGCCATCTTGTTTAAATTAAAACGGAAAATTACCTCCCTTTTTGAACTCCCCTGAGTCTTACGATCGTTTTCATCAAATTCTATTTGTTTTTTATTTTCTTTAATAAGTAATTTTCTACCTCATCGATTTTCAAAATTTTGGATATAATAATCTTTAAATTATAAGAAATACGTAGATACCATTGGTTTCATGTGAAATTCAGTTTTACGATTTCCCAAATTTCATAGAAGCGCCCAATTCTGAGATAAACGATAAGCACATACAGCATCTAGAATTACGAAATACATACATACATACATGCATGAAGATTGCAACGGCTTGTCAGACGAGTGCCACTCCCTCGGACACTTAAAGTTCATGAGCCCAAAAATGACTTTTTTTTTAGTCCTACCAGTGAATTCAGATGCTCAAGCAGGCATAACACTGAAGACGGTCATTGTGATCAATTATTACATGCTTCCAGCATTTCAAGCCTCCACACATCACAACCTTTCCATCACCACAGGATCATTTTTATAGACAAATACCTGAGGGAGTACCTATACACAGATGATGTTACAGAGTCTTAGCTTTGTACAACAGCGAAGTCTCTCTCTTGATTCAAAATGTTGAGATCCAGCAACAAGCAAGAGCAAGATAACCAGCAAAAATGCTTAATATGGCTACTGGTCTCCTGCTTTATGGTTTTTTAAATCAGAGATTTACTTCTCCTAGAAAGGTTGCCTTCACCACGGCTTATGGGAGCCTTCTCCACCCCAGCACACACATACATACACACAAACACACACGGTGCTAGTTGACCGTTGACCCCAAAAAAGGGTTCATTCGCTCTTTGGAAGGTCTTGTTTTTAATCCTTCAGGGAGACTAGCCACCCTCCTCACCAAACAAGTCTGGCAGGGAAACCAGCTTAGTCGCCGGTGACCCGACCATGAGGCAGGTAGTACTGGGTTACATGGTACCAGTAGCATATGACATGACCTGACACAAACATACATACATACATATACTGTGTAGGCCAAAAGTGTTTGCAACGTTATAATAAACTAATGCGTTTATGTCAAGGGCGTGAGTTTCATATAGAAATGTTGATTTAATTTGAATAAAATAAAATACGCATCAAGTGCGCTTGAAAGCCAAATCACAACGTAATATTAGGAAAATAAACAAACATTTTACTTGTTTGAAATTTATAACATAAATATATTTTGGCATCAAACTCCATCCTCAGTATGACTCTGAAATATATTTATGCTATAAATTTCAAACAAGTAAAATATTGTTTATTTTCCTCATATTATGTCTTGATTTGGCTTTCAAGCGCACTTGATGCACATTTTATTTTAATGCATTTGTCTTTTTCAAAAATAAAATCTCATCACTTATTGTTTCATCTGTACAAAAATCTATTTAGCAAATCTAATGTATAAACGGCTATACCTTTGTTTGTCTGTCTATCTCCATATTTTCAAACTCTATCTCCTCCAAAACTAAAAGACGCAGAGCAGCGCTAGGGGCTCCAAATAATTGGATTTTTTATGGACCATTTTCTTATGGGCAGTTCTTTTATAGGTCTTTAGTCGGTTAAAATAGCTTTTAAGAGGTCAAAAAATGGATCAAATTGAAAAAATCGTTATACATTTTTACATTAATCTTAGTTTATTTTCAATTTTTAATTTTTAATCAGTTCATATGTGTGTCACGGTGGTACAGTGATAACGTCGCCAGCTTTGAATACCACAGTTTTGCTTTCGGTTTCGATTCTAGCTGATGGCACCTAAATACTTTTTTTTTTACTTCTGAAATCACGATTCTATAATCTGGACAAATTAAAATATCATATTTAAGTGCCTTTTACGACCGGGCAAAGCCGGGTGTCACCCCACCCGCTAGTACTAAATTAAAATATTAATTAAAATTTCCAAAAAATAAAAGTTATTTTAATTAGGAAAAATGAAGTAAACCAAAACAATTTGCAAAAACTGTATATTAACAAAAATTAAATATGATTACATTAGTAAGTTTTGCACATCGTACTATTATGGTAATTGCAGCACATCTCATTCAATTCTAAAAAGAAAACATTAAATTATATCTTAAATTTTATATAAAAAAAACTATGGTTGTTAGTATTTAACACTTAATCCGTTTTCCTTTTATTCTTAATTAAATCGATTAATCTCCTATCAACAGAATCAAACATTACACTTCTTAAGGTGATAAGCGAGTTGCACTTCTTCAGATGAGAAGTGTGCTACACTTCTTAAGGAAAAAAGTGAGGTACACTTCTTAAGGTGAAAAGTGAACTACACTTCTTAAGGAAAGAAGTGAGCTACACTTCTTAAGGAGAGAAGTGAGATATATTTATTAAGGAGAGAAGTGAGCTACACTTCTTAAGGTGAGAAGTGAGATACACTTCTTAAGGAGAGAAGTGAGCTACACTTCTTAAGGTGAGATGTGAGTTACACTTCTTAAGGAGAGAAGTGAGCTACACTTCTTAAGGGGAGAAGTGAGCTACACTTTTTAAGGAGAGAAGTGAACTACACTTCTTAAGGTGAGAAGTGAGCTACACTTCTTAAGGAGAGAAGTGAGCTACACATCTTAAGGTAAGAAATGAGCTACACTTCTTAAGGAGAGAAGTGAGCTACACATCTTTAGGTAAGAAATGAGCTACACTTCTTAAGGAGAGAAGTGAGCTACACTTTTTAAGGTAAAAAGTGAGGTGAAATTTTAGAAGATACCTTAGTAATCCTCTTCCAAAGATCTTTGCTACTACTTTATTGGTGTTCATTTTTTATAAACCTTCCACTTAACCCTGCATTAGTCACCATGGTGTTCCAAACATGGTTAATCCCATGGAGTGTTTATACACCCTAATACAAAATGTTCATAGTGTTATTATTTTGTAAAGTATAGTTATCCTGTTGGTTCAGAATATATATCTACACTCGCTGTTATAGTTATCATGATTCTTAGGATATATTTACAGTTCCTGTTCAACAGTTTGAATCACTTGTAGCTTGTTGCTATTAATCTATATATTAAT
Organism: Euprymna scolopes; assembly: GCF_053919585.1. NCBI lineage: Eukaryota > Metazoa > Mollusca > Cephalopoda > Sepiida > Sepiolidae > Euprymna > Euprymna scolopes. Next base: position 63,864,353 of record NC_136518.1, read on the forward strand.
ACGAAAGCATGTGTGCTATTTTGTGTGTCACACTTGCATCTTTTTTCTTCCGGGTGACTGTCGTTTAAATGTTATGACCTTCCATTACTTGTAATAAATAATTTGACCAAGAATACTTCATAAGTTTTAGTTTCGGTTTCGATTATAACTGACGGCACTCGAGTCATCTTTTTTTTATAAATAATTTGACCAAGAATTCTTTATAAGTTTTGGTTTAGGTTTCGATTATAGCTGAAGGAACTCAAGTTATATATATACACATATATTTGTTTTCTTCATAAATTTTGGTTTCGGTTTCGATTCAAGCTGCTGCACCCAAGTCATATGGATATATATTTTTTTATCATTTTTGAACTCACAACGTTATAATATATATTTATAAGAATCGATAGAAAAGTTACTCTATAATAATATATACAAAATCTGCATAAATTAAAGTATCATATTTAAGCGTATTTTATGACCGGGCTACGCCGGGCGTCCCTGCTAGCTTATATAAATACTTTTGCAGTTTTAAGCAAGGAGCTACATTGGCCTTTTGGCCAAGATCAAAGTGTAGTATCTGTTCCGGCAGATACTGCAAGCTATGACTAGCTATGACTAGCAAAGACCAGATGTGGGGGCAACCCCACATGCCTGACCATTAACCAGCTCCCACTTCCCACCTCTCGGGAGCTGGTCCCCTTTTTCCCTTCCCCCCCCCTTCACTCCTCACATTAAAAATTGGCCTTGTGCCTAATTTGCTCGGTGGGGGAGCAAATAAATACCATCTGTTCCGGCAGATACTGCAAGCTATGACTAGCTATGACTAGCTATGACTAGCAAAGACCAGATGTGGGGGCAACCCCACATGCCTGACCTTTAACCAGCTCCCATTTCCCACCTCTCGGGAGCTGGTCCCCTTTTTCCCTTCCCCCTCCCTTCACTCCTCACATTAAAAATTGGCCTTGTGGCTAATTTGCTCGGTGGGGGAGCAAATAAATACCATCTGTTCCGGCAGATGCTGCAAACTAGGACTAGCTATGACTAGCAAAGACCAGATGTGGGAGCGACCCCACATGCCTGACCATTAACCAGCTCCCATTTCCCACCTCTCGGGAGCTGGTCCCCTTTTTCCCTTCCCCCTCCCTTCACTCCTCACATTAAAAATCGGCCTTGTGCCTAATTTGCTCGGTGGGGGAGCAAATAAATACCATCTGTTCCGGCAGATACTGCAAGCAAAGACCATATGTGGGGGCAACCCCACATATAAGACCTTGGTCAATGTAGGGGCAACCCTTCATACCAATTGTCACTATCCAGCTCCCCTACTCCCCGGGGAGTTGGTCCCCATTTCCCCTTCACTCCTCACATTAAAAATCGGCCTTGTGCCTAATTTGCTCGGTGGGGGAGCAAATAAATAACTGACTTTTTGGCCAAGATCAAAGTGTATTATCTGTTCTTTAGATGCTGCACTTCCATTTCTTGTTCTCTTTTGGTGGAGGAACAGTCCTTCACTACTGAGACAATTTTTTTATTTTTGTACCTTTTCTCCACATTAAAAAACGATCCTGGTGTCTAACTTTGTCCTGTGGGGAGGCATTGTAAATAGGTACAATAATATCAGGGCGTCTCCATTTACACTGAACATCCACGGAATGCCAACATCAATATATTACATACTAGCAGGGGTACCCGGCGTTGCCCGAGTGTTTGTTTCCGGGACGGAGGGGGGGGGGAGTTTTAAAAAATGTTATGGTAGGTAAGTAGGAAGGATCAAACCCGGAGTCATGAGTAAAAGTAGGAAAATAAAGTGTGAAAAAAAACAAAAAAAAAAACATCTGCAACGTTAACAGTTCGGCCACCAAGAAAAGTCCATTCTAGTTGTTTGGGAAAAAAAAAACAAAAAAAAAAAACGACTACGGTAGGTCAGCGCGAACGTGAAAATATAATGTGAATTGTCCAGCACGCTAACCACTACGCCACAGAGCACTGCAGCTTAGTTTAGTGATTTTAAATAACTTCACATGAAAGAACTACGAAGCCAAACCGGTGTTCTCTTCTCAACTGTTCCTTGTGAACGATCCCCAAACGGTGTTAAGTGGTGGCAGGGGGAGGACGAATTTATTAGAGAGAAAATATTTTACCACTTCCATTGATCTTAACCGATTTTGGCCGTGACTTCTCAGCAGAAAAAGTATAGAAATCTAAGATTATCGAGGAATTTGAGAAATAATAAGCCTATAACACACCTCAGATATTGTTCTGCCGTTTGTGCATATTATATTTGCATGAAATATCTTGATTTTTAATCCTATTAATATCAAAATCAGACGGGAAAAAATGAGTTCATTTTATTTATATAGAGAAGATGAAAGTGTCCACTGTGGAATTTCTACAGATCGTGCTAGTAATATATAATAATAATAATTGGTTTCGGTTTCGATTTTAGCTGAAGGAATACAAGTTATAAATAAATTATAAAACTAAAAAAAAATTAATTATATTACATTAGCTATATTCATAGTTCCAAGACTGAAGCAGTAATAAATTGTAAATAAAATAATAATCCCATCAAAACTTATAATCAAGAAAATACCAAGACATATTAATTCCATATTAAATATGACGGAGTGATACATAATATGCACTTATATCTACAAACTTTCATTCACACTGGAAAAATACAAAAATATATAAATCATAAACGTTTGTGAGCTGGGCTGACTGGACACCCCAAAAGGACAAAGCGGCAGCTACCGCCAAGGAAAACTGAAATACTGCACAATACCATGTGTGCTATATTCTTATAGAGTCATAAAAGTACTGGGAGGGAGGAAAGGAAATAACTTGCCAACTAGGAATTAAAAGCACTTAAGCAAGATTGGGATGACAAAACATGCCCTAGGACTAACATAGGGTTAATAATTGACCAGAGGTTTTCTATCAGATTTAAAGCCGGTTTCTGATGAGGCCAATCCATCAGTTGTTCACCAAAGACTCCTGGATGTAAGATCCAAGCTTTTGTGAACTGAGAAACGTGGCTGTGCACATTATCTTGTTGTTCAATAAGACTGTGTTTGATTTCATCATTCTGTGGATTGAACCAAAGAATAAATTCTCCTCCAAGAACGAGCAATAGTTCACTGAATTCATTTTAACACCATCAGAAACTAGAAAAGACCCAACTATTTCACTGCCAAAGATTCTGGCTCAAATCATTATTCCTCTACCTTCATGTTGACGAGGGCTGGCGCCTTTTAGAAGCTATCCTTTGGTCCAACTGTCATGGACGTCCAGCGTTGCTCGAGTTTCGTCAGTCCATAGTTTTCACTGACCCATGCTAATCGTTTGTGACAGTTTATTTTACGCAAAAGAGGACATTTAGTCGGTGCTCTTTGGTTTGCCATTTATTTCAAAATTCAATTTCAGGTCCTTTTCGAAATTCTGGTAACCCATGCATGATCAAAAATGGCCTTTTCTTAAATCTCTTGATGTGACCATTTTTGATTTGATGCTTTTGTGTTTTTCCTTCCTTATTTTTTTGCCTTCACTGACAAAACGTTTCAGAGTTCGATGGTCTCGCTTCAGATTTTTTTTTTTTTTTTTTTTTTTTTGCAGTTTCTAATGTCGACGTCTTTGAGGCAAGTAATTTCACAACTTAACTCTTTGTCAACATCTTTCCTTTAACCATAATTAAGAAATTTTAGTAATCTGCGAAATGTTTTGACTCCCCTAAAAAGATGAATATATGAAAATAAATTCATTGTGGGTTAATTAATAAAATTGCCTGTTTATGAGTTACTTTGAATAGTGAATTGCAAATAAAGCCTGAATAATTAAATCCAAATAAAAATGTCTTAATGTATTGTCTGTTCAAAATTTCCACTTTATACTTTTTGTTTCGTCAGAAATTTCTTTCCTTATTAACTCTTTCCATTTTTTTTCTATTGTACAAGTAAAGGAATTCCAAAATGCACGATGAAAATGATACACTTTTCGCCATTACTGTACATATATACAAGCTGGCCTACTTAAAAGTTGCCCGATCTCGCCAATCATTCTCTTAATGATCGAAACCACAAGACAAAAAGCAATTTTCTTTTTCCAACAAGATGGCGCCACATGCCACACGTCTCACAGATCACTGACACGAGTTCATGACAGGTTTACTGAAGAGAGAACGATAAGCAAAGGTTTATGGCCACCACGTTCTATGACTTGTCATCACGTGATTTTTATCTTTGGGGGAATTAAAATAAAAAATTTATGCAAATAATCCTCACAATCTGGACCAACTAAAGGAGAACATAACAAACGCTATCAGGAGAATCACCAGAGAAGATCTACGAACAGTATCTGCAAACGTTGTTAAACGTGTCCAGAAATACATAGATGTCAAAGGGGATCACTTCTAGCATCTTTTATAACACTACATGTAATTTAAACAATAAAAGAATGTTCCTCCACTCTACTACATTTTCGTGGGCTACTTTTAAGTGGGTCACCCTGTATAAAAGGGAGAGGTTCGATGCCGTTTTTCTGTCCTTAGGTTAAGTCTCCGGTGATCACGAATGTGGAAATTGACTGAGATCATTTGCCACTGTTGAAATAAAAACAAAAACAAGCAAAAAAAAAAATATACATTATCCTATTTTTATGGCCAAGCAAAAGAGCGACTGTTTAAAGACGCTGTTTTGAAAATAGTTTCAAGAAACATAGGAAAATAACTCAAGATAATTTTAACTTGAAAAACCTTTTCTGTAATACCTATGAAGTCCCATTAATATATCTATAAAAGTAAAGCTACCTGATCAATTTACGTAACTTAACATAATACTAACTTGAAAAACTTTTTTCATCATATGATTTTTACCTTTGGGGACATTAAAGCAAAAAGTTTATGCAAATAATCCTCCAAATCTAGACTAACTCTATCAGGAGAATCACCAGAGAAGATCTATAGACAGTATCTGCAAACGTTGTTAAACGTGTCCAGAAATACATAGATGTCAACTGGGATCACTTCTAGCATCTTTTATAACACTACATGTAATTTAAACGATAGAAGAATGTTCCTCCTCTCTACTACATTTTCTGGGCTACTTTTAAGTGACCACTCTGTACATACATACATACATACATACATACATACATACATACATGATTGCAACGTCTTTTAAGACGAGTGCCAATCCCTCAGACACTTAAAGTTCATGAGCCTAAAAATGACTCCTTTTTTTATTTTTTTTAGTCCTACCGGTGAATTCACATACTCAAGCAGGCATGACACTGAGGAGGGTCATTGAGATCAATTATTACATGCTTCCAGTATTTCAAGCCTCCACACGTCACAACTTTTCCATCGTCACAGGACCATTTTTATAGACAAATGCCTGAGGGAGTATCTATACACAGATGATGTTACAGAGTCTTAGCTTTGTAGGACAGCTAACTGTCTCTCTCGGTTCAAAACGTTGAGATCCAGCAACAAGCAAGAGCAAGATAGTCAGCAACAAGTTAAACTGCAGACCAGCTTAATGCGGGTACTGGTCTCCCGCTTTATGGTTTTTTAAATCAGAGATTTGCTTCTCCTAGAAAGGTTGCCTTCACCACGGCTTATGGAAGCCCTCTTCACCCCAGAACACACATACACGCACACAAACACACGCAGTGCTAGTCGGCCATTGACCCCGAAAAAGGGCTCATTCACCCTTTGAAAGGTCTTGTTTTTAATCCTTCAGGGAGACTAGCCGCCCTCATCACCAAACAAATCTGGTGGGGGAACCAGTTTAGTCGTCGGTAACCTGACCATGAGGCAGGTAGTACAGGGTGACGTGGTACCAGTAGCATATGACATGACCTGACACTAATACATACATACATACATACATACATACACAAGTAAATATGTATACAAATATTGCAATTATGAAGGAAAGATAAGTTTTGATATTTATGATAAAAAATAATAGGAAATCAGCTGACTGGTTTCGCCCTCAGTCCTCTAGGTCTGGATTGAGGGATTTATTCTATTTTTGAACAGCGAAGTAAGTCCATGAGGGAAAATATACGTTTAAAATAAAACATGCTAATGGGAAGAAAAAAGAAACCGGGAAACGCTATATATCTAAAAGAAACCTATGCATGATAAATGTACAATGATAGAACCTCCGAGAGGCTAATCACGTTCAAACCCAAGAGACATTCCTTCTGTTTACAAAGACAACGTCTCTTCAAACGAACATGAATGGTTTCCGAAATCTTCAGGTGAAAATCGGAATGCACACGACTCAAAATGGTAAATGAGTCAATGCTGAATGAATGCATTAACCAGAACGTCGATTGGTAGGTGAGTTCCATTCCTGATTCTGCTAGTTATGTATTGTTAGACTCGACTATTCAATCTTAACGACGTCTGATCCACGTAGTCGGCACTGCAATTACATTTGAATTGATAAATCACGTTATTGTTAAGGTGGGGGTGGGGTAGAACGTCTTTCAGAGAAGATGCCATTAATGGTTTTGTAGAAAACCGTACACATACGTTGGAAGCAAAATAGTATTTTTCCACCGTTGAGCTGGTATGCTTGGCGAATTTCTTGTTTACTGTAATTTAATAGGTTAGAAATTATATAGGTTAGAATTTTCTTCTTTTTTTTTGCACCCTATATAAAAAGGAGAGGCTAGTGGTAAGGGTCAAGGTTAGGGTTAGGGTTGAGGTTAGGGAGAACCAAGCGGTTGTATATTTGCCCATATGTTGTAACAGTACTTCATGCACTGGTGAATAATGGCTTTGTAGAAATATAGGACACTGGCAGTTGTAATATATTTATTAGCCTGTTAGAGGGAGCCCACTTTAGTAGACTTGGCAGTATTTTTTCTATGTGCTTACTTCATTTCATGTATCCAGAAAATTCTTTTTCTTTGAGTTTTAAGTAAAATTTGATTGGCACCTTCACACTTTCTTCTCATCTGCAACTATTGTTTCGCAGACGTGATGTTGCTAGTCTCAATCTTATTTTTATAAATCCTATTATGGCATGTGTTCTTCAGAATTGTCTTATCTATTCTCTGCTTCCTTTGTTTCAACTCATTTGACTCGTTCATCTAGTGGTCTAGTAGTCTCCACTGCTGTTTTGATACGTCATTAAAATACAGTTTCATATTCCAGTAGATTTTTTTCAAAGAACTGCAAACAAATGGAACTCTCGTCCTGCTGACTGTTTTCCTTCTATCTATTATCTTAGTTTTATCAAAACTAAGGCTAATAAGCATCTCTTTTGCGATAATCATATTTCGTTCTTGTTAGCTGCTTACATCAAGTGGCTTCACACCTTGTCTGTAGCGATTTCTATTAAAAAAAACATTTTTTGAAACCTGCGTGAGAGAAACAGCAAAGTCCATAATCAACAATGATCCAGAAAAGTAAACAACGTCTGCAGGTCTCAACTGATAAAAATCTAAAACGTACACTATGCAGTTTTCATCCTGTGAAATACATTTGCTCAGAATATAAAACCAATCTGGAATTAGTTTAGGTCGAAGGCAAGAATGATTGCCAATTTTCTTCTTTAACCCGGAACCGCAAGACTGTATTTACATCATTTAATAATCGACCGGTGCCAATGTTCTACTATTTAGCACATACGCAACTCTTGACCAGTGTCCAGTGTTCAACAAGATTTGCCAGGTGGACACTATTTGCATGCAGTGTTGCCAACTTAAATGGTGATGTAATCATATTTCTGGCCAAGCGTGGTGCTATGAGTTCATGTCTTATGCCCCACTACCCAATCTTTGATATGGGGTGCCCATTAAGAGGCTAGTTAACAAGCGTTTATGTAGGACTAATTAGTTTTCATAACACGTGTTACTGAGTTCGAACTCTGATGACGGTGGGATATTTTCTTTCTTTCTTTTTTTTTTTTTTTTTTTGACAGGTTTATAGTTGATTGGGTTAATACAGGGTGCGACAGAAATATCTCCCACATTTTAACATGCGGTCTTTCCAGTCACACCTGTGCAGTTTCTGGCCAGTCATGGGTGGAACTGCATATCAGTCTATAGAAATCTTCTGACTGGTCGAGCAGACAATGCCAAGGCCAAAGCATGTTTGCGAGCTGAACATGAACTGAGTGACAGAAAGCCTCACAGTGCAAATACTGTCTGGCAATAGAGGCCTTTCAGGTGGCTTTCTTTTATGTGCCAAACCCGTAGCTCTGAAATTTGTAACCCATATCTGTATTGATTTTCTGTCTGGAACATCATCATGTCGTCCTAACATGTAATGAACTCGGAAAGCTGTCTGTGTTGCAGTTACAGATTCACCATTCTTCAAAAACATTTCTACAGTAAAAGCACGATGTGCACTAGTCCAAATCATATTGCTTGATAAGGGTAACTGAAAAAAAAAAATGGCAAGTTATTTACTAAATGAAAATATCATTGGCACTTGCATAAGTTCATTAACAACCTATAATTTAAAATTTAAAATATGGGAGATATTTCTGCTGCAGCCTCTGTAATATAGACGATTTCCCTTGAATACATACTGAATTATCTCCCTTGGGGTTTTGGAGTTGTAAGCCATTTTACTTTCAGAAGAGAAAAGAAATTTTCTTCCAAACAAAACGGCAGTATCAATCCAGAGAAGCTTTGAATTGTAAAAACTTGCAAACAAAGACGAAAAATAGAATTTCCGAATAGCAGAGTTCATCCCTGTGTGAAGATGAAATGTTATGTGCAGGAATTCTTAAGAAATTCTGTATATTTTTTGTGAGTGATTCCAGTTTCTGATTAGTTGGTAGAAGATGTTCGTTCGTCGGAATGACAAGAATCCTATGATCATTCATGAATTGTGAAGCAAGGGTTGCCTAAACAACACCTCTCCTGAGTCGCACAGTTTGATTTCAGTGATAAAGACAAGTCAAGGACAACTGAGATAAGTATAAGACGATATCACAGACACCACCTGGTCACCTCAAATGGTCACCCATTTTAGTACTGACCAGGCTTGATGATGCTTAACTTTGGTGATCTGACAGGAACCGATGTGTCAACATATTTATATACGTATTATAACCTTTTATATATATTATAACCCTTTATATATATTATATACGGCATAATCACGTTGGCACACCTGTTCCTGCTGGATCACTGAAGTTAAGCAATGTTGAACCTGGTAAGTACTAAATGGGTGAACATTTGGGACTTTCAGGTGCTGTATGTACTCTCCGCTTATCTCGGCATTGTTTCCAGTCATCCTGGTCTTCTCCTTGCCACTGGACTCAAACACTGCCGATTCAGGAGAGGTGTGGTTGGGGATTGCACAACCCTTGTCTCAAAATTACATGCGCAACTGCCCCTACAGGGGGTATCCTTTGTCTTTTAAGACTGAGTGGAAGCACGGGATGGGGATATATATTATAACCTTTTATATATATTATAACCCTCAGTGTTAGACATAAATGAATATTGAAACGGATAAGTACTAGTGAGATAGGGTTAGGGTTAGGTTTAGGGTTAAGGTGAATCAAGCAGTTGTATACTAGCGCAGGTGTTGTAATAGTACTCTATACACTAGTGGTTTTGTAGAAATATATGACACTAAAAGTTGTGAGAAATTTACAAGCCTGTTAATTGGTTGCAGATGTTTGTTTGTTGGAATGACGAGGATCCTCTGATCATTCTGGATGCATTGTTGACATGTACTGAATTGTGAATTTGGCCGTTGTGCATATTTCCTTTTACAAAGACAGATGAAATTTTGTCCCTTGGCCTAACATTTGCACGCAATATGAAGTGGAACAAATACATAGAGGACATTGCAAAGGCTGCTGCAAAGAAGGTGGGTTCCCTCTATCGAGCTAGAAGACTACTCACACCTGAGAGTATCCTGTACCTCTACAAGGCCACCATTCACCGATGCATGGAGTATTGTTGCCACATCTGGGCTGGTGCTTCTATCGCTAGTCTCTCCCTCTTAGATAAAGTCCAAAAAAGAGTTATCAATCTAATCAGTCCCACTTTATCAACTAAGCTCCAGCCCCTGTCCCATCGCCGCAATGTTGCATCACTGTGCCTGTTTTACAAATATTTTAATGGAATGTGTTCTGATGAACTCGTTTCACTTGTATCCCCCTCGACATACATATCCCCGACAAACCCGTTTAGCAATAAGATCTCACCCCTTCACTGTTGTTGTCCCTAAATGCCAGAAAGCTTTCTATTCTAATAGTTTCTTCCCTTAAACAGCTAGATTTTGGAATTCCCTTTCTGCTTCCTGCTTCCCTGGCTGTACTGATATGCAGAAGTTTAAATGTAGCATAAACAAATATCTTGATAATATTTCCTAGACATGGCCCCAAATAGTCCAAGTGGCGATATGCTTTGTAAGGGGTGAACATGAGTAAAAAAAAAAAAATAAAATAAATAATAAAAAAACAAGTGCGTTTTATGGCTCGATTCAAGCCATAACGTGAAGAATGTGAACTTTTTTTTTTTAGCTCAATAAACAAATTTTCAAATGCTTCTTACCTATTTATTCTAAAAAGAACGTATCTGCACATGAATTAAAAGTAAAAAATTATACTTATTTAAAAATGATTATGCTGTCACTGATTTTAATGAGCAAACGTATTTTCTATGAAGAAAGTTCCAGAAGTAAAATAACAACGATCTGGAGAGAGGGAGAGAATAAAGAAAATTAAACACGGAAAAGCCATTAAAGCATCTTCCTCTACTCTATCTCTGACTTATATGACACTTCCATTCACCAGAGGAGATAACAGATGAGAAAGCTTTGGATAGAACTAGAATTTTAAGCAAATGAAGACGTTTTGGGAATGCAATTCCATGCTCTTGGAAATTGGCAATACAGTGGATAGAAGAAAAAGAATCAATGGAGTAGTATACTTTATTGGGCTTTCTAGAGTGGATTGACTCGTGTTAAAGTGGTCAATGGGTTAATGTTTTAGGACAAAAGATTTAAGAAAATAAAAATATTTTTTTTCAAATAAAATATTTAAAAAAAAATATATCTGTTCATACAATTGTACATGTTTGATATTATCGACGTCTCCCCCACCTCCAATGTTAGGGAGTAGGGAGAGAAAAAGAAAAAAATAATATGACCAAAAAATGGAGGAAATAGGTTTATCGGTAGAACAATGGATATGAAGTTATTCACACCGGAACACAAAAGAAGGCTAAAATGGGATTGTTGATACAAAATGTGGCAATAATTTGGACAAAGAAGGTTAATATGATATTATGAGCAGTTTAAGGTGTGGCGATAGGCTTTGCAACAATTCATGACATTGAGGCGATTTGCGGAGCCTTGAGGTTGTACGGTTGATGATACCCAGAGTAGAGGACAGTTTCCAGTTTGACATAATTGAAGGCAGGTTGTGGATTGGAGGAGATGTGGACATTAATTGATCAATTGACTGATGAACACAGCCTCGGCAGACGACTAAGCTGCTTTCAGAAGGTGTCACACACACATTCAAACTCCAAATGATGTTGTATAGCCAGGAGGATGATATAATCGACGTATAAACTGAGTCCTGTTGTATAGCCACGTATCAAAGAGACATTTAGATATATGCTATACAGCAGCATATCACACAGAGATATATTACAGTTCGTATATGCATAAAGGTATCATATTTTATAAGAAGAATATAGATGCTTCATACCTTTTTTTTTTATTCATAGAGTTCTTCTTTCTTCAGTGCTGGGCTCTGTGATGAAAGATGCAACGACCAACACCATAAACGATTGAGAGACCTGTTCTTTCTCCTTTTGTGAAACCACAAAACAACACTTTATATTTTTAAAATAAGCTGTCTCAGTTGTCTTCACAAGGAGTCTGCATTACGTGTCTACATGCTTGTACTTTCAGTCGCACTTCCCGGCTTTGAAACGGGTCTGCTCACTTTCGTTACCAAACTCACACTCTTCAGTCTATTCTTCTTGACCTTTTGACCTTTCAGTTCGATTACGTCATCATAAAAAGCACATGTATCTCAACGTGTGACCTTTGTCATGTACGCAACTGTTGAAGGTTTTAGATGTAGGTTACTTGGACATGGATCGAACTTTTTAATTTGATTTGATACTAAAATAATAAATCTTAAGGTGTCAAAATTGGGGTCAAAGTTTTAAAAGATTGACCTCTGCGGTCTCTACCAAATTACTCAGCAAATTTTTGGTCTAAATATTTGAAATTGTATAAAATGTGTATTCCGACAGAGAGCAAGCTTTTTGATCGGACTTTGGCCAAAAATTGGGCTGCCAAGGGGTCAAATTTCAAAAGATTTGACCTTTGCAGTTTCAAGCAGACTATCCAGCCAATTTTGAAATTTTACATGAAGAGCATTCAGACATACAACAAGTTTGTTTTTTTAGCAGTTTTTGAGCGAAAATTTTGCTGCCAAGAGGTCAAAGTTAAAAGAATTGACCTTTGCAGACTCTACGAAACTCCTCCGACAATTTTGCGTCTAAACACTTGAAATTTTAGGTGTAGGTTACCTGGTCACGAGTATAACTTTTTAATATATATATATATATATATATATATATATATATATATATATATATATATATATATATATATATATATATATATATATACATATGCACATAAAGTTATGACCAGTACACAGGGCCCTATCAAAGCAAGACTGAACTACTAGTATATATATATATATATATATATATATATATATATATATGTTTTAAGAAAAATAGAAAAACCGAATGAAATTATTAAAAAATCAACGTTTCGTCCTTATTTCAGAGGACATCTTCAGGATAATTGAAATAAAAATGTAAGAAAATAAAAAGTCATAGATCGTGCGAAAAAGACAGTTTTTGAATCTTACCCATGCGGGGAAGGACAAACATGTGTGCGTATATATATATATATATATATATATATATATATACACATATATATATATATATATATATATATATATATATATTTATAGAAAACCCACTTTCACTGGTCTTTATCTTAGTTGGGATTCTTTTGCACCCACAACCAGGAAACTAAATCTTATTAGAAACTTAACCCATCGGGCACTTGCTATTTGTTCCCCACCTTTTATTGATGTGGAAATTGAAAACATTAAAAGGATTTTTATTACTAATGGATATCCACCTCCATTAGTTAACTTAGTTATTAATAAAAAAATTCAATCCTTTTCTGAGCTACCAAAATACGGTCCATGTAGATTTCCGTTATACCTTAAGTTACCCTGGATTGGACTTGAAGGCCAACTTATTTGCGATAAGATTTCCTCTCTGGTGTCTTCTAATTTTGGTGCTCTATCGCTCCGTATTGCCTTTTCCACAAAAACCGCCTTTCCCTCATTTCGTAAGGATGTCTTGCCTATCTCTCAAACAAGTAATGTTATTTATAAATTTCAATGTCGATGTGGTGCCGTCTATATAGGCAAGACGACCCAGCGTCTTCAGGTCAGAATCGCCCAACATGTTCCCCGTTTCATCCGAGATCATCAACCTACTACCAGAAAATCTCAACTGATAGAATCGTCCATCGGCCAACACTTGGTCGATAAAAAGGAGTGCGGTCTTGTTTTCTCTCCGGAATGTTTTTCTGTTTTGTACCGAGGACGCACAAAGTTCCACCTGTCTGTCCTCGAAGCACTTGCCATCATTGTAGCAATTGTGCAAGCAGAGAAACCTCCGGCTTAAATTAGAATTATTTGGGTAGTCAGTTTTTTTTTTCTCTTCTCTTAACCTCCTCTCCGTTCATATTCCATACCACTACTAAATATTCTAATATATATATATATATATATATATATATATATATATATATATATATATATATATATATATATATATATAATTGATATATTATTATATATTATATATTACATGATACATATATTAAAATACATATATTTAAATTCAATAAAAATTTAAATTTAAATTTAAATTTTGTACTCCACAATATACTGATATATATATATATATATATATATATATATATATATATATATATATATATATATATATATATATATACTAGCATGGGTGCTCGGTGTTGCCCGGGTATTTGGAGGTGCATGCATGTTGAGCAAAAAGAAAAAAAAAGCGGTCAACTTTTTTAACTTTGATCCCTATTATGACCCCTTAAAATTTATTGTTTTGGGCTCAAATCAAGTTATTAAGTTAGATCCATGTCCAAGAAACCTATATCTAAAATTTCAAGTGTTTAGACCCCAAATTGTCGGAGGGGTTTGGTAGAGTTCTCAAAGGTCAAATCGTTGAACTTTGACCCCTTAATCGCCAAATTTCTGGCCGAAAACCAATCACAAAGATTTTCCCAAATCTCAGTACCCTGTATATTAAATTTCGAGTATGTAGACTTAAAATTCACAGAGTTATTGCGTAGGGAAATGTACACACACAGACACACAGACACACAGACACGTTCACTCTTATAGATATACTAGCATTTCAGCCCGGCGGTGTCCAAGTGTTCGGAGGTGTATGCTGAGCAAAAAAAAAAAAGGTCAATTTTTTAAACTTTGACCCCTATTATGACCCCTTAAAATTTATTGTTTTGGGCTCAAATCAAGTTATTAAGTTAGATCCATGTCCAAGGAACCTATATCTAAAATTTCAAGTATTTAGATCCCAAATTATCGGAGGAGTTTGGTAGAGTTCTCAAAGGTAAAATCGTTGAACTTTGATCCCTTAACAGCCAAATTACTGGCCGAAAACCGATTCCGTAGATTTTCCCAAATCGCAGTACACTGTATATCAAATTTCGAGCCGATAGACTAAAAATTCACAGAGTTATTGCGTAGAAAATGTACACAGACAGACAGACAGGTTCACTTATATATATCCCCGGGTTTTTTTTTTTTTTTTTTGCTTAAATCATTACAAATTGTTTCACTCGACGGGACAATATTATTATCCTGCCGATCTCTTCAGATAATTCAAGTCAAAAAAATCTTTTTGTAATGATTTAAGCAAAAAAAAAAAAAAAAAGAGGTTGAAATAAAGAAAACATATTTAGCTCTACTAAAGTATTGAGCACTTTTTCCCCGTGTTTTTTTTTACCAAATATACCTCCTAATGTATATATATATATATATATATATATATATATATATATATATATATATATATATATATATATATATATATATATATATATATACTCGGGGTTTTTTTTATATTCAAAAGTAATGGACTAATGAATTCAACGAGGTTGTTAGATAGTGCTCAATAAAAAGAGCTGATAATACTTGTTTATTGTTATATAAACATGCTCACATCCCGCTGCTACAAATAGCCACTTGTTTCAATCAAACAACAGATATCATCAGGCAGCGACTTGACTATTCAAAAGTTCAATGAATAATGGATTTTTATTTTAGGTAGGAACTCTTTAGAAGTTGGAGTTAAAAAACTTAAAACACAGGACTTTAATTAAATAAAAAAGTAAAAAGGGAGAGGCAATTTAAATAAAGTTAAAAAATTACAATGGGGAGAGAGTGATTGAGAAGAGAAAAAAAGGAATAGAGACAGAAATAGAGAAAGAAAATATAGAGAAAACAAAATAGAGAGAAAAAGAAGAGAGAAAATATATATATATATATATATATATATATACATATACATATATATATATATATATATATATATATATATATATATATATATATATATATATATACATATATACATACACATACATACATATACATGATATGGAGAAGAAAAAAAGAAGAGAAAAAAGAAATAAATGGTTATAATAAAGAGAATAAGAACCAGAAGGAAAAGGAAAGAATAATGAGATCTAGTTAAATAGGGAAAGAGAGAAAGTAAGAATTTGACAGTATATAGAAAAAGAAAAAGAAAAAGAAAAAGAAAAAAACCTGCGTGTCAACCAATTTATGAACAATTATACAATTCAGTAATGAAACATATTATTACAAATACAAACAGAAGATACAATCCAAGCGTCAGAAATGAACGTGTCAAAAAGGCAGTGAATGTATTCGGCTAGCATATTTATCCTCTTACATACGTCCACGAGTAAAATCAACGCAATTCAAACATACGTCTACCAAGATCTATATATTTCTATATTATTTGGTATACCCTCCCATGTTTATTCAATCCATTTGTATGTTTCTATGTGTGTATGCATCTATCTGTACCCTTGCCAAATTATTTGTATTCTTATGTATTTCTATATATATAATTTATGTAAATTATACATATTTATGTGTGTGTATATATGTGTGTGTGCGTTGTTGTTTATTAGTATATGATTGTGTGCATATATTTGTGTATTTTTTGTATGTATGTGTATACATAAGATTATATATATATATGTATATGTATATATATGTATATATATATATATATATGTATATGTATATATATATGTATATATGTGCTTATTAGTATGTCGGTTGGTTCTCTGTGAGTATATACACATGTATCTTATTTTTAATTTGGGTACTATCTACCTGTGCGTCGCTATTTTTGAGTATTTCGTTGATTTAATTACTTCTTTTGCCTGAATATATTTATAGGTAAGTGTACTTGTATCTATGTTATTAGTAATCTGGTATTGAATGTTTTATTTTGTGATTTAATATGACTTTATATCTATACTTAAATAGCTTAAACTTCCAACTTAATAGTATAGTTACACCTTTACTTATGTGCATGTATATGTATATATATATATGTATATATATATATATATATGTGTGTGTATGTGTGTGTATATTTGGGTATATATATGTGTGTGTGTGTGTGTGTGTATATATATATATTTGTATTGTATTCTTTTTTTATATACATAAATATTAGTAGTTTTTTTTATTTATAATTATTGGACCTATTTAATTTATTTAATCCCCTCTTATGGCTAAATATGTTACATTAAAAAGATAATAAATATTAACTTTATTCTGTTTTTATTATTATAATTATTATTATTATTATTATTATTATTATTATTATTATTATTATTATTATTATCACTATTATGTTTATTGTTATTAATAATAATTTTAATATTGTTTTATCATTATTTTCTTCTTTTATTCATATTTATCTAATAAAAACGCGAAAACTTTAAACTTATATCATTTAGCATAAAGGGCCTAATTAATGGTAGACGTATGTTTGAATTGCGTTGATTTTACTCGTGGACGTATGTAAGAGGATAAATATGCTAGCCGAATACATTCACTGCCTTTTTGACACGTTCATTTCTGACGCTTGGATTGTATCTTCTGTTTGTATTTGTAATAATATGTTTCATTACTGAATTGTATAATTGTTCATAAATTGGTTGACACGCAGGTTTTTTTCTTTTTCTTTTTCTTTTTCTTTTTCTATATACTGTCAAATTCTTACTTTCTCTCTTTCCCTATTTAACTAGATCTCATTATTCTTTCCTTTTCCTTCTGGTTCTTATTCTCTTTATTATAACCATTTATTTCTTTTTTCTCTTCTTTTTTTCTTCTCCATATCATGTATATGTATGTATGTGTATGTATATATGTATATATATATATATATATATATATATATATATATATATATATATATATATATATATATATATATATTCTCTCTTCTTTTTCTCTCTATTTTGTTTTCTCTATATTTTCTTTCTCTATTTCTGTCTCTATTCCTTTTTTCTCTTCTCAATCACTCTCTCCCCATTGTAATTTTTTAACTTTATTTAAATTGCCTCTCCCTTTTTACTTTTTTATTTAATTAAAGTCCTGTGTTTTAAGTTTTTTTAACTCCAACTTCTAAAGAGTTCCTACCTAAAATAAAAATCCATTATTCATTGAACTTTTGAATAGTCAAGTCGCTGCCTGATGATATCTGTTGTTTGATTGAAACAAGTGGCTATTTGTAGCAGCGGGATGTGAGCATGTTTATATAACAATAAACAAGTATATATATATATATATATATATATATATATATATATATATATATATATATATATATATATGAAACAATATATTGTAGGTATATTTTCGTTTCGTAATTGCGTGTCACTTACAAAATCTGGAAGGTTATGACATGTCACTGTTGACACACGTGTCATGATTTGTACACATGTCGTGACGTATGTGTTTGGATGGCCTCGATTTGAGGCATTAATGCTTTTCCCTTGAAACCATGCCTGACCATAAGGTTTTTATTGAGGCATCACACGACTTGTTTTTACATCAACACATGGGTGTAATTATCTGAGTTACATATTATCACACATTAACCTGAAAGAAATAACTTATATAACATACATTACGACCACGTAATCCCTACGGCCACCTACCTTGAAAATGCTGCTGTCAAACCTGACATAGTTATATGGAATAAGTCAAAAAGAGTTGCAACCTTGAAGTGAGTGTCCCTAATGATGGAGAGCTGAAAGGGAGAAAAAGACCAAATATTAAGGTCTCATGTATGATATGAAAAGAAACTGGAATTTTAGATAGATATCAATCATATCAGTTATTATAGGTGTCACAGGGCTTATGAAGAAGAACCTGAAGTCTTACCTAACTAATATTCCTGGTGAACCAAGTGCAAAATAGATACAGACAATTGCACTTAGGGGAACAGCGAGGATATTAAAAAGAGCTCTCGGTTGGTTTCAATAAAAAGCAGAGGAATGTTGGCAGCTGATTTAGCTGCCCCATACCCAGCATTACAATCTTCAAAGAAAGAAAATTAATAATGGAGATTTAGTATATGTCTTACTCCGAAATCTAACATATAAAAGGTTATATGTCTGTCTGTCTGACTGTCTTCATATTTTCAAACTCTATCACCCCCCCCCCAACTAAAAGGTGCAGAACGGCGGTAGGGGCCTCAAATGATTGGATTTTTACAGACCGTTCTTTTATGGGCCTTTAGCTTGTTAAAATAGTTTTTAAGGGGTCAAGAAAAGGGGTCGTAAATATGATAGTATCCTTTAGCAAGAAATGTAGCCTTGTACTGTTCAACATCTTACGTTGAAGTCTATTTTGTAAAAAAAACATCGAGAAGAAATGATATGTTTATCTTTTTGGAGAGGCACTGCCGAATAGGTATTATTTTCTGTTAAAGCATCTATCTCGCTTTTCATTGCTATTTTTCATTGCTGACAATGTTCTGAATTAATTGCTTCGTTAAAGCTTTTTGGCGTATTATCCATGGAATAGCAATAGTCGACTTGATAGTCTTCCATTTTGTCGACCACAAAAAAATCGGGTCGTCGTCTACTTTTTTGGGGGGTAACGTTCTAATGAATTTTCGACTTTAACATCAGCATCATCATTATTAATACTCTGGTCCTCATCAACGGCGACTTCATTGTGGTCATTTGTTTATGAATTTGAGGAAATATTAATTCATCCTCTTCATATGATGGATTTCCGTCTTTGAAATTAAACAGGTCTATGAATTTTACACATCGGATTCTTTTTATCTATTTTTCTCTGGAAAAAATACTACGTAAACCGGACTGTTTTTATCGTACCACACACACACTCACCGCCCGAATTGCTTCCAAAGAACGAAAACAAATTTGTTAGGAATTTTTGTAATTCGGAATTTATTGCTATTATTATTCAATTTGCTTTTCTCATCTATAAATGCGAAACAAGTCGGACCAAATACATGCATTCTGCTTAAGTTTGGCTTTCTACCGCAAAAAAAGCTTCAAATGGAGTTCTGAATAGTCTTTTGTTAAAGGAGCGGTTGCGTATATATGCAGAAGTCATTTGTGCATACGTCCAGAGGTTTCTTTTGGGGTTTTGATTTAATGAGTAGACATCTTGTCATTTCAAAAAGTGTCCGTCATGATATTTCGGCAATTCCATTTTGATGGGGTGAATTAGTGGCCGATTTTTCAGGTTTGATACGATGGTTAATTAATAAAAGTTCAAAGTTTGAGAGTTGGCTTGTTCTTTCAGGTTTATTTAAATAAACCATTATTAAATTGAAATAATCGTCTACAAAATTTCATGCATACCTGAAGTTTTCTCTACCCATCAGTTCAACGGAACGACTCAAGTCACAATGTATCAGTGATCGGATTTTCGTTGCCTTCTTGTCTAGCATCCTATTTTGGTACTTTGCCATTTTACTTGTGTACAAACGTCGCAGTTTGTCAAGCATTTTGAAATTTTTTATTTTCATTCCGTCAACCACATTCGGCAACTTTTTGATATATGGAATCTTGTAGTGCCCTAGAATTTTATGCCATGTTTTAAAATCATGGCAGGCGGTTTTTGATGGGACTACCCCGTTTAAATAATATAGTCTTCCATTTTCTTTAATATCGAATGCAGTGCCATTCGGGTAAACCAGTTTTGATTTATTTGGGCTAAAGTTTATATTTGCATCTTGTTTAGTGGTGGCTTGTATAGAAAATATATTGTTTAAATTTTGTGATTTGAAGAGTGTTTTCCAGAATACAGAAACAAAGTTCATTTTTATTATACCTTAGCGATATTTTAGCATCGCCTCTCTACTGAACGTTAATAATACCCCATTATACATCAAGAATATTCCAAGAAAATGTTCTTGGAAGTGGGAACGTAACTGTAAGATACTCTTTAAACAAACTCCTGAATTTAATTACTCTTTATAATAATAATAATAAGTAAAGAAAAAGAAAAGTAAAACACATTAAGACATAATAATAAAAAATAGTAATCAATATAAAACATTCAGAAATTGTGCACTGCTACAGAAACGCACTAATGCAAACAAAAAGGACATATATATATATATATATATATATATATATATATATATATATATATATATATATATAAAAACACCGTATAAAAACAACACTAACGAATAAATACTGGAAACTCAAAGAAAGCGGACGTTCGCCGGTCGTCGAATAGAAAATAATAAGACAAGCTACCACATGCAGACATTTAGACGACCCATGTAAATTATGCCTTCATGAAAAATTTGCTATCCTGTACTTTAAAGAACCCCAAAATCTATTAAACTGTAGATGAGAAATAGCAAACAACTGCGTTCACAAAATAAAACTTACTCTAGGATAGCGATACAAAATAGCTTTAAAACTAACAAAAACAATAGAAAACAAACAAATAAATAAATCAAATAAACATGAACATACATAAACGATCACACATATATGTATATATATATATGTATATATGTATGCATGTGTGCATGTATGTGTGTACATATATATATATATTTATATATAAAAAAGGAGGAAAATGGTCTGCCTTAAACAACTAACCTAGTTCTAAAACAGATCCTTGTTATATATAGGTTTTCATTATTAAGAGTGAGTCTTATTAAGAGAGTCTTATTAAGAGAGAGAGAGAGAGTCTTATTAGTGATGTTGTTGTAAGAGAGATTATTGCGTTCCGTGTTCGTGTTATGACGATTCATATATATTAAAACGTGTTCATACTTAGAAGTGTAGATATGAGATGTAGAGTTCACATTGTAGATATGAGATGTGTAGACGTGTATGTAAGGACATTTTATAACACAGATATATAGACATATAATAACAATTTTCACTTTACCTTTTGGTAGAATGACAACACAAAGACGACGTTTATAAAAACACATGATGGGTTTATTTCTTCTCACGACCGGCCGTGGTTTTCATCATCAAGAATTCAAAGCTTCACATATTAAGTATCAAAAGTACCGTCTCGCTTCTAGACGTTCGAATCCCAAATTGGACTGTCGTCTGTCGACCTCAGACTCTCTCTGACTCTCCCAGTTTCTCCTTAACTCTAAAGTTTTCTAGAACTTCCCATTTTTCCATGACGTCATACACATGTTAAAACATGTGTCTTCTTTCACGTGTTCTGGACATGTGTGTCCAAAACTTTTCCTTTTTTACAAAAGGAATTTTAACCTATATTCTCAGTAACCTATATTTCCAATATGTTAAAAACATGTTTATTAAATTATCTTGTGGCTGCATTCTTTCAATTGAATTTTCATAACAAAATTGACAGTGCACATTCTTTTCTTGAAACTATTTTATCTCTAAGCTAAACAATCGTTTGTTTTACATTCCATTTTCTAATTCTCTCTCGTAATCTATTTCTAAACCTAATTTACGAGGTTCGAATTTCGTCTATGCTATTTCATTTTCATTTAAATAAATCTCTCTATTTTTATACTTACATAAAAAGGGGACAGCCCTTATCATGTAACATCCTTTGTTCAATAAAATGCATGCCCATTGGCTGATAGGAAGGGGCGCGGTGGATACTAGAAAGCTGATTGGCTAACTAAAATCCTCAACATATATAAAAACGAGAAACAACCACAGAATTCGCGCATAAGCCTGACGAATCCTATAGTGGATGAAACGCAGAATATTTAGTGTAGCTTAATCGCCATATATATTGTATAAATTACGTACTAGCTCTACCTACGTATTGAGCACTTTTGAAGTAAATACTTAAAGTTTACGCATAAATCTATACTTTCGTATATTAATTTTATGTGAGTAAATGAAGTAGTTATATATATATATATATATATATATATATATATATATATATATATATATATAAGTATTTTCTCTATGAATAATCACTTATGTATGATTTATTTCATGCAATGATTCACTCGACACGTTTTCCGATTAGCTTATTGTCTCTGTAGTGAAAATAATTCTGAGCTGAAAATAATTAATATAATTTAGTGATAAAAAAACACAATGTGATACCAAAGTGTTGAAACAACATTCGTCAGAAAAATCCTGCCACACTCCCACACACACACTCACCGCCCGAATTGCTTCCAAAGAACGAAAACAAATTTGTTAGGAATTTTTGTAATTCGGAATTTATTGCTATTTATTTATGAATGTTTTCTTTTTATTATTTCGTGTCATAAATGATTATGGCTTTCACTTTTATGATCGAGGTTGTTTAGAAGTAGGGCACACATGCCCAAGGATATATATATATATATATATATATATATATATATATATATATATATATATATATATATATATATATACTGGTATTAATCGTGACACCCTGCACTGAAGATTCCCGAAAGGATGAAACACTAGTGTCTGTAGGTATTTAATTATTATAGTAAAAAATAATTATATATACATATATATATATATATATATATATATATATATATATATATTGTTCAAAAGATAGTTCAAAATGCGCGACCACGCGTCACCTATCCGGCTTCATAAAACCCCCGCAGTTAACAACATCACGTGGACTCTTCATCGAACTATCTTCCACTACATCATGTCGAGGAAGAAGTGGAAAAAGAAAAGATTGATAAAGGAGTATTATTCCGAAATATATTTCTTTAAAAATAAACACCTGTTTATTTTACAAAAAAATTTCGCGTTGCAGTTTTGGCTTCAAATATATTTATACATGTTTTATTCTTCAAATTTCACTCAACGCTTCTAACGGATACACACAAAAATAACTACTCAGATCATATATATATATATATATATATATATATATATATATATATATATATATATATATATAGTAGGGATGGGACGATTCCAGTATTTTTTCCGATTCCGATACAATTACCGATTCTGTATTAAATTCCCGATTCCGATACAATTACCGATTCCGAATCCGATTCTTTATAAATCTTTAAATATTTAACTATAAAGTTGTTATCTTTCACCATAAAGCACATGTTAACTTTGCAGATATTTTCTAAAACATAAAGATACACTTGTGGGAGATTATCTATCGATTTTAGTTTTACTAATCGTTTAAAATCAACAGATATTCATTATCTTATGTTTACTATCAGCGGTAGAAGATTTTTCTTTAAAGAAAATTAAATAAAAAGATAAATAAAAAGAACCGTTTTTGGAATCGATAAATAGGCGCAAATTTTTCCGATTCCGATACTCCAAAAAACTTCGATTTTTTCGATTCCTGATTCCGAAAATCGTCCCAAAACTAATATATATATATATATATATATATATATATATATATATATATATATATATATATATATATAGTAGCAACGTTTTGTCTGGGCTGACGTTATCCGCCTGATAGTCAGGGACCCGAACCTTGGATTAACCACTAAGGAGGCTGTCCTATCAGCAGGCGCAAAGTACTGGGACTGCTGTATTGCCATTTGGTGAGTGGATCTGGACCATGCAGTAGTCTCTGGTGGGGCCTCTCGATGCCATACTAGTGGGTAATTGTTACGGCTTTACCTTTTCGTGTGCTACAAATAAAAAAAAAAAAATTTTCCTGTCTTTTTCTCTCTTACTTTCCCTCTCTGTACTGCTCTAACCAAGTATGCCGACCTATTCCACAAATCCCAAAACCTCAACATGAAATATCTCCAGAATAAAAACTCGATTAAACCTAGAACCCCATCTTCCAGCGTAGACCCCTACTACCAGGTCTCCTTCTCCAATATCAGAGGTCTACGTTCCAACCTTCCAGAGGTTGAAACCCAATTACAGGAGACGAAACCGGACATATTATTTCTATGTGAAACTGGAATAGGGCCGACCACTTCCCTAGATGAGTTCATAATTAATGGATACTCCAATTTAACAGCTAAATCTGACTCCCAAGATCGCCATGGGCATGGAATATGTGCCTACATTAAGGATGGCTTCCCATGTGGCAGGGATATCTCTAGAGAAGATCCTAATTTACCCTATATGTGCTTCAGGGTTGCACTTGCTAACACCACTGTATTCATATTTGCCCTCTATAGGCCCCACAACAGCGGAGTTACTATCTTTAAGAGCATATCTGAGAAAATAGACCACATACTGTCTTCACATCCCTCGGCTAACATCCACATCTGTGGTGACTTCAACGTCCATAACGTGGAATGGCTAACCCATTCAAATAAGACAGATGATGAGGGGAGGTTTTGTCATGATTTTGCCATTGCTTATGACCTCACTCAGATTGTTCGCGAACCCACCCGTGTGCCCGATACACCCAATCAATATGCAAGCCTCTTAGACCTTTTTCTTTCAACTTCCCCTGAGCTATGTTCATGTACCGTTCATTCTCCTTTAGGATCCTCCGACCACTCCGTCGTATCAGTTAAGATAAAAACAAAATGTAAGAAGCCATCAGACGTACCCCTCCACCGTACTGTATACCGATACTCTATGGCTGACTGGGATAGCTTCCGTACATTCATATCTGATTTACCTCTGCACTCCATGTTTAAAAAGGAAGTGTCCTCTATAGTATCAGATCTGACCGAATGGTTAATTGTAGGCATAGACCAATTCATACCATCTAAAAAATTCCAACAAAAACCTAACAGCCAGCCATGGTTCTCCCCAGAATGTGCTGCTGCTATCGCGCACAGAAATCACTTTTTCCATAACTACCAACGTAATAGATGCACTGAGACTAAAGCTGCTTTCAGGACTGCCAGCAACCACTGTAAAAGAGTAATAAAAAATGCAAGAGAGCTATATGACCAGTCTGTTAAATCCAAGGTAGCTGATCAGCGGCTTGGTTCCCACCAGTTTTGGCAAATAACAAATAGGATCTTGAACAGAAGTGTGCGTTCTATCCCAACCATTATCAATGGACCAGAGGTTATCTCGTCAGCATCAGACAAGGCCAAACTATTTGCAAAGAACTTTGCAGCTAATTCTACCCTATGCGACGAAGGCCATCAACTCCCCATATTTCCTCCTATAACACAGAACAAGCTAGGTAACATACAAATATCCGTGCATGAGGTCGCCAAGCTAATAAAAAACCTAGATTCCAGTAAAGCAACTGGCCCTGATGGCATCCCAATTATAGTGTTAAAAAAGCTTCAACCAGAACTTGCTCCCATACTTACGAAACTATTTAAGCGCTGCCTTAAGGAGAAGTGCTTTCCGACCCCCTGGAAGACCTCCTCAGTTTGCCCTGTATTTAAGAATTCAGGTGATAAGTCATCTCCCTCTCAATACAGACCAATAAGTCTTCTCTGTGTTATGAGTAAGTTACTTGAATCAATATTAAATAGAGAAATAGTAAACCACCTCAGCAGGAATAACCTTCTTAGTGACACACAATATGGTTTCCACTCTGCAAGATCTACCGCAGATGTGCTGACGGTTATATCCCACAGGATTAGTGAATCTCTTGACAAAGGCTTCCTTTCTAGGGCAATTGCTCTCGACATATCAAAGGCCTTTGACAAAGTATGGCATAAGGGTCTACTTCACAAGATTTCCAGCTACGGTATAACTGGAAATGTTTTCTCAATCATTAAATCATTTCTCTCTGATAGGCTCATAAGAGTAGTGGTAGATGGACAAAAATCGGAGGCCTGCAATATAAATGCTGGAGTCCCTCAGGGGTCAATCCTGGGCCCAACTCTCTTCCTGATCTACATCAATGACCTCCCTAAACACATACTTAAATCATTCGTTGACATCTATGCTGATGACACGACCATCTACGGCAACACATCAAAGGCTGTAAATGACGAAGTTCTCTCGGATTCTCTCTCCTCTGATCTCGAGCGCGTGGTTCAGTGGGGGAAGATGTGGCTAGTTACCTTTAATGCATCCAAAACCAAACTCCTATCCTTACATCATCAACGCTCTGATCCCCAGCTGGCATCAATTGTGATGGATGGCTCTCGTCTGGGTGAGGCCCCGTGTTTTGACAAGCTTCTGGGTTTGACCTTTACTCCTGATCTGAAATGGAACACATACATCAAGTCTGTGGCCAAGGTCGCAGGAAAGATGGTGGGATCCTTCTACCGCTCCAGAAGATATCTCACTACTGATGCAATTCTCTATCTATATAAAAGCCAAGTACGGCCAAGGATGGAATACTGTTGCCATATCTGGGCAGGAGCTGCCAAAAACAGCCTATCATGCCTTGACAGAGTACAAAATAGACTTTGTGGTTTAGTGGGGGATGCCCTTTTCTCTACCCTGCAACCCCTCTCCCACAGAAGAGACGTTGCGAGCCTATCCTTGTTTTATCGTTATTTTCATGGCAGGTGCTCGTCTGAACTCCAATCCCTGGTCCCCCCTCGCCAATCTTTCACAAAAAACACCCGTCTAGCTGAATCCACTGTGAAAAATTTCCCCCACTCTATATCTGTGCCTAAATCAAAACGCGGATTTCATGAGCAAAGCTTCTTTCTTAGAACTGCACGCCTGTGGAACTCTGTTCCGTCTGCCTGCTTCCCTCCGGACTACAACTTGGATGTCTTCAAGTCTAATGTTAACAAATTCCTAATGAACCGCCCCCCTAATTAAACACTTCATAAAATCTCCTCACTAACGTGATGTACTTACAATAGCCCTTATCCCTGAGTGGCTTCCGGGCCTTGATAAGTGGTGATCACTGTGTAAAAAAAAAAAAAAAAAAAAAAAGGTGACACTACCTTGGCCATTATTGAATGATGATCAACGAATGTTTCACACTCCCATATTTTTATTGTCATAGAAATCGATAAAATAGCCCATTTTTTAACAAAATCGATTGATTTCCTGCACTAGTTGGGGATCCATCGCGATGCACCTGGAGAAAGCTCTACATGCATTTCGTAGCGACTACATTCAAAATAAATTATAGTCTACATTGCACTGTAGAGAACCTACTGTTGATTTTATAAAATTATTTTATACATAATGGCTTGCATTAAAGGTTAAAATACAAAAGTCAAATATCATGCTTCAATTGCGCTCTAAACAGAAACATTCATTTTGAACGCACCTCTGCCATATCAAAGAACTTACTGTTGATTTTATATGTTGACAATAACACTTTTCAAATGCACCTGTGATGTTAGACTGTGTAAGGTGTTAACTTTAGTCAAACTCACCTGTTCCTTCTTTCATCGAATTATTTCGATTATCGATTATCGATACGTCTCGAAAGCACTCAGATGCAAAACCTATCTAAGAACACTGCCAGGCACATAAAGTACCTTCATGTAAAATTTCATAAAAATCGAAAAATAACTACTTCATTTAATCGCATAAATTAATATACGAAAATATAATTTCATGCGTAAATTTTTAGTATTTACTTCAACAGGTAGAGCTAGATAGTAATGCATAAAAATTTATATGGCAATTAAGCTACACAGAATATTCCGCGTTTCATTCTCGTGAGAAATCGTCTCATGAGAATGAAATGCGGAATATTCTGTGTACCTTAATTGCCATATATATTTTTATAACTTACTATATATATATATATATATATATATATATATGTGTGTGTGTGTGTGTGTGTGTGTGTGTGTGTGTGTGTGTGTGTGTGTGTGTGTGTGTAGTCATCAACATACAGTACTGTTTCGCTGTTTCACAGCTCATCAGTGCGGCTAGACAAGCAACTATTCAAGCCAGGATCGAAATTCAACCGCCCAAACGACAGTCGGAGCTTCTAATTGTTGCGCTATTCCGCTGCTGCTATGTGGGCAGTGAATTAACAATGTTTGACATTGTCCAAATACCTAAGCTCAATTTGTTTAAACAAAGAGCGTCGCTTAATACGCTAATGGTAATTTGTATATCACTTCTCAATATGCTCAACCCCAGATAGGGAGCATTATAATCATCCACACACTACTGTTTCGCTGTTCCACACATATATACATATATTAATCTCTCTCTCTCTCTCTATATATATATATATATATATATATATATATATATATATATATATAGATAGATATGTGTGTGTGTGTGTGTGTGTGTGTGTGTGTGTGTGGGCACGTCTGATTGAGCATGGCAGAGTTATTCTTTTTTCTGACTTTTCTGGATAGCTTTTCCATTTGCCTAGCAGACTTTTTTTTATTTTAGCAGGCATGTTGATAATCGGATGCACCGATCGAAAGGGCTTCAGAAGAATATGGCCGAACAACAACTTTTGATCGCCATTTTATATAACATGGCTGAATAATGACTTGCTGCCAATATATATATATATATATATATATATATATATATATATATATATATATATATATATATATATATGTATGTGTGTGTGTGTGTGTGTGTGTATTACTTTTGAAATCATGTTTTTGTATATGTGATATAACAACGTATGGTAATAATAACATAACACAGGGTTTTACATTTAGATAGCTCAATAGAACAATACTAGAGCTATAAATATTTGTTTGAGTATCGCGTTACAGAGGATAGACACTGATACAGGTACGCATTTTAAAATATTGATCTTTTATTAGTAATAATATGGGTATAATTGTTTTGGCCCCAAATGTTGATGCATTATTAAAATAATAATCATAAATAATTAATTTAAAACATAATAAATAAAAAGTAAAATAAAAACCGGCCATGTTAATAAAGGAACGATTGCTTGGTGGATGTGACATCTTTTTTTTTTAACAATTATTTTTAATACTTGGTTTTTGCCCTGCGCTGAGGAGATGCCCTCTTGTGCAAAACTAAAATAGATTAACGATTATTATAATATAATTATATGCCAACATTGGGACCGAAACAATTGTACGCAAATTGTTACTCATAAACGGCCAATGTTTTTGAAAAATTAGTAAATATATCAGTGCGTGTCCATTGTAACATGGCACTTACACACACACACACACACACACACACACACACACACATATATATATATATATATATATATATATATATATATATATATATATATATATATATTGAATGAATGACAAAAGTCTATATTCCAAAGTTCATGGTGTTGTCCATCTTAAAATTTATTCTTTTAATTCAGTTGACATTTAAAATTCTTGACAGTATCTGTTTCGTAGCACAAAATCAATCACTTAATTATTATATCAATTAGTGAATCTATTTTGCCCTCAACTCGTCAGAAGAAATAGCAACAATCAATCCATCAAAAGGAGATAAAGTCCGTTTTGACATCCGAAAATTGGAAGAGAAGCTGTAAATGCCTTATCATATGTTTACATTACGACATTTTGATTTTAGGCATCAATTGAGCATAAATACATATTCTAAGTCAACAGGCAAAAGTCTCTCTCTCTGTCTCTCTCTCTGTCTCTCTCTCTCTCTCTCTCTCTATATATATATATATATATATATATATATATATATATCCATTCATGTGTAATCACCTTTTTCTTCACCATATTCCCTCTGCTTCACTTTTTTTGTTTTCAAGTAAGATCTTTGACTTTATTGTTGTTTCATCAAATACTTCTGCATGCAAAATTCGATCCCGCATTTTGCTAATTCCTACCCTCTGATGAGAAGGAAAGTATTTCTTCGAAACTCCGCGGATTAAGGACTATCCACTTATCTAGTGTTTCCTTTTCGGTTTAAATATGTTTTTAACTCATTTCAAAGTGTTGTTTAACATGTATTATTAACTGTTTGCTCGTATATATATATATATATATATATATATATATATATATATATATATATATATATATTCTAAGTTAACAGGCAAAAGTCTAATATATATATATATATATATATATATATATAAATTAAATAAAATTAATGCATAAATTAATTAATAAAATTAAATATATAATTAATTAAATTAACAAAAAGAAAGAAATGTTAAATACTTTATTATTACTTTATTGAATTTACGGATAAATTTGACACAAATTAAGTATAAGATCTAATTTTTATATATTATACATTTTATACAATAAAAAATAATTTAAATTAATATATATTTGAATTCAGCAAATTAGATTAGATGAAAATACCAGCTAATCGCTTATTCGAAAATCATAATTTAACTCCGTATATTAATAAATAAAAACTCATAAGTATAGACTAATTTATATTGGAAGTTTTTTTTTAAATATCAATATCTAAATAAACAATATAATCAACTAGGATACAAATTGAATAATAAATAAATATTATACTACTTATAATAATAATAAAATAATAATAATAATAATAATAATAATAATAATAATAATAATAATAATAATAATAATAAACAAATAATATAAACTAACAAAACAATAAAACTAAATAATTATCAATGCGATAAAAATGTTTAATATAATTAGATTGTGCAAAGGGGAATAACTCACTTCAATTCGAAAATTATATTTTAATTAAATTTATTATTAGATTAACTAGAAATCTATTATTGTCATTTTATTAATTCAATTAATCTTTCTTACGGTTAATATACAATTTTTCCTTTTTAATATTTTTATCGTAATTTATTTAAAATCAGTTAATGGTCGATAACTCATTTTCGAATTTACTTATTCAACGAGAATATAAAAGCTATTTTTTACTCGATAAGTTTTCGCCTTTACTGTTATTTCAGCCCAAACAATTTGGCCAAAAGGGTCTACTATTTTGGACGAAATCTATAGGGATACTATGTAGAGTGTTGAGCAACGAGATATTTGTTCACATTGCACTTGAACTTTTTCGTGTTCGTACAGTCAAGGAAACAGACCCGGGGGGGGAATTTCAAACTTTAGTAGTTCCAAAGACGAAAATATTTGAGTAGAAGGGGCTTCGGCGTTTAAGGATCTCTACAATGTAGGGGTGCGCATTTTTTTTTACTGTTTGCCGGATTAGTCAAAGGTATTTACGTTAAGGGGTACAAATGCTTTTAGTTCATCGCAGAACATTCCATTCAAATACTTGTAAAAAAAAGGCATTAGGAGACAACATCTCGGCGATGTGACAGAGGTTGGAGTTTGGTTAATAGTGCGGGACTTCAGAAAAGTTTATGGAAGCTCATATTTTGCTAAAGGACGTTTAGTAAGTAAACACGAGACTTCGAGATGTGTATATCAATGTTTGCAGTGGGGATAAAAGATAGTGCGACATTTTGTGAAACCGATCGATCTGTGTCTCTGTTTCGTTGCGGAAGACAATGGATACCCTCTGTAAGGGTAGTTGCGCATGCGCATGTAATTGTGAGGTAAGGATTGCACAAAGATCCAACCACTCCACTCCTGAATTGGTACTGTTTGAGTCCAGTGGCAAGGAGAATCCAGAATGACTGGAAACAATGCTGAGATAAGCGAGAGCACATACAGCACCTGGAAGTCCCAAATGTTCACCCATTTTGTTGCAATTATTAGTCTTTGTCCAAGAAGTCTGCATTTATTTTGCAAACTTGTGTTTGAGTTAGTAGCAATTTGCTTCTGTTTACCTGACTCAATCCTTTTTTTTTTTTCGTTAGTGTATAAAAATGTGAACGTGAGATCAGAAGCACTGTGTTCTTTTCGTCTCCCGGGCAAAAAGCGTAGCGGGGGGGGGGGGGTAGGCGAACATACGTTTTGAACTTCTTCTGATGTCCACTATCTTGGATATGAAAATTTGAGTCTTTGGCTCTCTTCTTTTATCTGGATTTCGATTTTTGCATTGTCTCCCGAACTCTGTCGTTTTAAACGAGAGAGAAGCATCCTTATCAAGTAAAAAGCGATTAGTTAGCGACTTTATGTGAAAATTCTTGTTTTGTGACGTATAGAGGGAAAGGTAGCTGAACGAATGGAGATAAAAAAAAGAGAGAAGTTTTATTTAAGTCAGTTGCTTTTTTTTTCTTTTTTTTTTTTTTGCGTTCGTTTAAATTTTTTCTCGGCTTCACCGGAAGCTCATAACGCAGTTTTCTCTTGTTTCCAAACAGAATGAGATTGCACGCGTGCCTTTTCCTGTCTTTTCACGTAGACAAGATAATCTTCACTGTTGAAAGAGACATTTAATTTAAACACTGAAAAAGATATTTTATGCAAAAGCTGGAAGATACGTTCATTATGTAACACTAAAAACCTTCATGTGCTGACAAGAAAAAAACATCATTTACAAGCGGAACTCGTGGAAATTTTGTAGTACTTACCAACGCAACAAACGCCCTCGTGTTTGTGCCTTGTATAGGCATGCGCGACAACAAAACTTGGGTTTTTATAAGCGGAAGTCTCGAGGTTGTCAAGAATCTACAGGCGCATGCGCAAGAGAAGGGATTGAGATAGTGGTATAAAGGCAGGTCGAGTGAGAAGGTTGTTGTTGTTGTTGTCATTGGACGTTACAGTGACGCATGCGTTAGCAGGTGATTAAGAGGCGGTTTATTTTTGTGTGTCAAGTCGCGCACCTCGGTGAAGGTCATATAAATCGTTCACCTCGGTGAAGGTGAAGGTCATAAGCTATTTCGGCTATTTCATTTTGTCTCTTTTCCTGGACAACTATGGCTGGGGCAAAGTTTGATTTAAAACTGATACCCGAATTCGACGGATCCACTTCTGTTGTCGACTGGGTCGAAAGGGTTGAGCTGACCTGCAACCTCTGTGAAGTAAAGGGGGTGCATACCGTGATTCCCCTAAGATTAGCTGGAGGCGCCCTAAGTGTATATCAGCAACTGAGTGCTGTGGAGAAGGCTGATATTACCTGTATAAAAAATGCTTTATACAAGGCATTTGCCATGGATCCCTGTACGGCCTACGAAACATTTGCCACTAGGAAGCTCATGCCAGGAGAAACCGTGGACGTCTTCTTCGCGGAGCTGAAGAAACTTGCAGTTCTATTTGGCAATGGAGTGTCAGAGCAAACACTGGCGTATGCGTTTGTGGCCGGCCTTCCCACCCATGTTAAGCAACTTTTGAGGGCTTCCACCAGCATATCTGTAACGCCCATGGAACATTTGTTAGAACGCGATCGAGCCATTATCAGAGATGAGGAGGACCTGAGGGAACCGGTTGTAATGATGGCGCAGGCAGCCAAGACTAATGCTGAAAAGAGTCCCAGTTTGAGACCCACGACCAATGGGAGATATTTCTGCTGTGGCCAGCGAGGCCATATCGCAAGAAATTGTATTAACAAGGGGCGGGGGCGCCCGCGCTGTTTCCAATGTGGTAGCTATGGACATTTATCCCAAAATTGTACGGGAAATGTATCAGGGGGCAGGACGTCAGCGCCGCCCTGTTCCCCGGACAAGATTTAATTGAGGCGCAACCGACAATAAATGTGTACGTGGACCAAGTGCTTTGTTCAGTTCTTCTCGACTCCGGGTGCTCACACACCATCATGAGTGCCAAATTGTGTCGAAACTGGACAAAGCAGAACATCAAAGTAACCACAATAGGTGGCAATACGCAAGCTTGCTGTGGAGCCGGAACTGTCAAAGTCCACACAGACTCTGGTGTGGCCGCAAACATTAATGTGCTGGTGATGCGAGGGGATTTGATGGGATTCGATGTACTATTGGGATGTGATGCTATTAAGGCACTGGGGGGAGTGGTTATCGGAAGAGATGGGACTGTTCGATTTTTGGAAACCCCAGTGTGTGCTGCAGTTCACATTGATCGGCCTGATTTTAAGGTAGACTACGACGCTCACCAAAAAGCATGGACTGCATCGTGGAAGTGGACAGAAGGAAGGGCGCCAACCAAACTCAAGAATAGCATTGCAGAGTACTCGATACCCGACGAGGCCCGTAATGATTACGAGAAGGAACTTGAGGCATGGATCCAGGATGGATGGCTGATCCCCTACCCCAACAAGCTGGGACCACCCAAAGGTCTGATTCCCTTAATGGCTGTAGTCCAGCATAACAAATCAAAAGTTCGTCCGGTGCTGGACTATCGTGAACTCAATAGATACATTGAGACGTACACTGCCGATGCTGACGTGTGCGCCAGCAAGCTGAGAGAATGGCGCCAGAAGGGCTCCAATGTGTCTATAGTAGACTTGCGGAAGGCTTATTTGCAGGTGCGAGTGGATGAGACATTGTGGCCATTCCAGACAGTGTGGTTCCGGGGTCAGAGATACTGCCTTACTCGACTTGGCTTTGGGCTGAATGTGGCACCGCAAATCATGAAGACCATCGTAAATGCAGTGTTGTCCCAGGAAAAGACTACTGAGGACGCAACATCGGCCTATATTGTTGATGTGTATGTCAATGAAGACGTACAATCTGCGTCGCACGTCAGAGAAAAGTTAGCTCAATTCGGGTTGGAATGCAAGGATCCCGAACGTCTGAGGGATGGAGCACGGGTATTAGGATTGGACGTTTGCGGGAAAGACGATACCTTACGATGGAGGCGTGGCAGTGAGATTCCAACCGTCCCTGATGTTATTACGCGGCGGACTATTTTTTCCTTGTGTGGGAAACTTATTGGTCACTTACCAGCGTGTGGCTGGCTCCGAGCAGCTGTGGGCGTCATCAAACGCAGGGCAAGTTTAGTAACTACAGGTTGGGATGATGTATCTGATGATGCTCTTCTAACTCTGATGACGACAGAACCCCTAGAGAGAGTTAACAAGGAGGATCCTGCCCGTGGAGAATGGTGTGTCGATGGGGACACTGTGAATGTGTGGGTTGACGCTAGTTCTTTGGCATTGGGAGTGTTATTGGAGCAACGTGGAAATGTAATTGAAGACGCATGCTGGCTGCGACCCGTAAATGATGCTCAACACATCAACCTGACGGAATTGGATGCTGTTGTGAAGGGTTTAAATCTGGCACTGCAATGACAGTCGTAGAAGTTACACTTGTACACAGATTCTCTCTGCGTCTACCACTGGGTGTCCGACACTCTCTCGGGACGAACAAGAGTCCGTACTAAGGCAGCCAGTGAGATGTTAATCCGGCGGAGGCTAAACACCCTGAAGAGTCTGGTATCAGAATATGACCTGTCGGTGATTGTAACGCTCGTGGCATCACACTGTAATCGTGCAGACCAACTAACCCGTGTGTCTCACAAATGGTATGAAGCTGTGAAGACAGGCGTGGAGTTCACTGCTCGATCTTTCGCAGTTGGCGCGATTAGCTCATGCGAAATACAAAGAATTCATGTGCAGAGTGGACATCCAGGTATCAAAAGAACTTTGTATTTTGCGAGGCGTGTAGACCCGGCAGTGACAAGGGCGGATGTCAGGTAGATCATCAGGCACTGTGAGGCATGCCAGTCTATCGATCCTGCACCTGAGCAATGGAAGAAGGGGCGATTGGAAGTTGAGCATGTGTGGCAACGATTAGCGATGGATATTACACATTACAGTGGTAAGCCCTTTCTAACCCTTATCGACTGTGGACCCACTCGTTTTGCGGTGTGGCGGCAAATGACCAGGCAGGACTCAGCGAATGTTGTCCGCCAACTGTCATCTATCTTTTCTGAGTGAGGTGCGCCGGAAGAGATATTGACGGACAACGATGCTGCTTTTTTTAGCCACCAAGTTCGGCAGTTGTTGAATGAGTGGGGTGTCCAACTACTACTGCGATGTGCCCATGTACCATCAGGGAATGGCATTGCTGAGAGGAGCCATTGCAACATCAAGAGAATTGTTGCCAGAAAACAATGCACCATTACGGAGGCCACGTATTGGTATAACGTCACACCAAAGGATGGGAAGACACTAACAACAGCACCGGCCAATGCCATACACAAATACCGTGTTAGGATAAAGGGCATTGACACTGTCCAACCAATCGACGAGGAGAGTCATAACAAATACAAGGTAGGGGATCCAGTTTGGGTTAGACCCCCTGGAAACCGGTGCACCACCAAGTTCAAGCGAGGACGAATATCTGGAGTGGTCAGCCAGCAGTCGGTCCTTGTTGATGGAACCCCACGCCATGTGCGCGATCTTCGCCCGGCTAGTGAAGTACATCCCATAACTACAGAGAGCGACGAATCATCAGATGATGAGCTGCTGATGAGTGAGGTCACCGAGCAAAGAGTGGTAGTTTTAGTTCGTCTGATCAGGCAGGATCAGAACCAGAACCAGAACCAGAACCTCACACAGAACCAGAACCAGAACCTGAATCCGAGAGTGTAAATACCACCCTTCGCAGAAGCCAACGAACTAAGAGGCCACCCGCGGAGTGCACTCTATGTGATCATCAGATCAGGGGGGAGTGTAGTACTTACCAACACAACAAACGCCCTCGTGTTTGTGCCTTGTATAGGCATGCGCGACAACAAAACTTGGGTTTTTATAAGCGGAAGTCTCGAGGTAGTCAGGAATCTACAGGCGCATGGGCAAGAGAAGGGATTGAGATAGTGGTATAAAGGCAGGTCGAGTGAGAAGGTTGTTGTTGTTGTTGTTGTTGTTGTTGTTGTTGTCATTGGACGTTACAGTGACGCATGCGTTAGCAGGTGATTAAGAGGCGGTTTATTTTTGTGTGTCAAGTCGCGCACCTCGGTGAAGGTCATATAAATCGTTCACCTCGGTGAAGGTGAAGGTCATAAATTCCTACAACAGTATCTTTCATATGTAATATAAAGATTCTGAGCAATATGTAGGCGTTCAGCTTGAATTCAGTCCTCGCGATATTATCGTAGCGTTTTTGTTAAAACTGTAAAAGTATTTATCTAAGTAATCCGGTTAATGTAGTGTCAGAATAAATCTGGTTATTATGGTTTATCTTGTGCCAGTTGGCACAGTTTAATATTCAAATTTAAAATCGTTAAATACAATTTAGGCGCGCAGTGCAATTGATTGTTTCGGCGCGTTAAAAAAATGAAAAATGACACCCACGCAAATTCCGGCGTGACCTTTATATACCAAAGGTGCGGACCTAGTTAAAGTACCCCATGTGATGTCTTCCGTCCAATGGAATTCCTCCTAGGACACATTTTAAAACTGATTTTCTAGAGCTCGTTTGGAGCCGATCAAATCAAATATAAACATGCACAAACACAAAATCTATCTCTTTAGTCTCTTAGCCTTTCGAGCATTCTTTCGTCTCTTTAAACTCTTCCGACTCATTCAACGCTTTCTCATTAGGACTTACCACGCGTGCAAACATCAATTATTTCATTTCCACTGCTCCGCGCATTAATACTCTCTTTTAACAGACGAACATTAATATTGTCTCTGTTACATATTTGAACATTCAAAGAACACAAAAAAAGAGACTCTCCATCTTTCATATGAACTCAAAAAAAGGAACTCTGAAATATTGAGAACTATGTTTTAACTTGTTATTGTTTGTTATTTCTATTCCGGAAATAAACCTCCGTTTGTGTTGCACATAAGATTTCTTATTTTTATTTTTATTATTTGTGGAGGGAGTCAGTTCCCAAAAAAAAGGCCAGGCGACCCCCACAATCTCCAATATCCGTATAGGAGTCTGTGATATATTTCCATTCTATAAACGGCCAGCACGAAGAACCCCCCCCCCACACACACACGATATTATTATACCATTTTAGACAGGACAGATACTAAATTTGGATCCTAGCCAGAAGACTAAGAAGATATATTTTAGTCTCACCTACTGCCCAAAGGCGACATTATTTTTTTAAATTTCATTTTTTTTTTTTGCGTCTTCAGTGATCATGAGATCCTATTTATAAAAAAGGAGGATAGACGGTGACAAGATACTAAGAACATTAAATTAGTGTATCTATATATAAATTTAATGTTTGTAGTATGTTATCACCCTTTATCCCCCCTTTTTAATAAATCGATCGAATAATTCATAATTAGGGCTGTGACAACAGCATATTCTTTTCACTGTTTTGACTCTTCAGTATATACCCGTTAATGTCTTATACGTTTTTATGTAGACTTATGTGGTTCTCGGTTGATTAAGTGTCTCTTACCGTATCGGATATATACCCGAGAGTCAGAAGAATGAAAAGAATATGCTGATGTCACAGCCTATTCATAACGTATGTACATTAAAGGTAGTGCGGTATTAATATATTAGATGCAACGTATTTTTAGTGCTAGATTTTTTTTGTTTATTTCTAACGTTATTGTGCTGGATTCTGGCATTCTCTTTTTTCTTTCTTTTTTTCTTCTTTTTTTTTTTAATCTTGAACAAATAAGAAAGATTTGTTCGGACTCCACACAAGGAAACAGTGTATAAATTATGCAGATATTAGGAAGCATTTAAAAACTTTCATCTTATTACATATTAATAGGGAAGTTATTGGGATGATTCTACGTAATAATTTAGTTCTTTAAAAACATTTAGTCATTAACATTTTAATCAACTAATCATACTTTCGTTTTGGATTGGCGTCATCACGCGTAGACGTGTTTGCTATCCTCCAAGGACTGAAGACAATTCCGTTAACATGTACAAAAACGTTTCTGGATATAATTATTCAATTAATCCAAATAACATGCTCTTACGCGAATAATTGATTAAAAAGAAAACTTTAAAAAAATTTTGATTCATTCCCAAATTAAAGCATTCCTACTGAGGCGTAGGAGGTTACTGAAATTTAAGGGCCGTATTTATAAGTTGTGTAGCAAGGTGTTTGTTCACGTTACATTTAAATGTCTGCACAGTTAGGAAAACGGGGGGAATTTAAAACGCAAATGTTCGTAGAAAAGAAGGCTCTACAGTGTCTGGGGACCTCTACATTTATTCATTAACTGATTGTTAGGTTGGTTAGGTGTATTTACAATTTACATCGTGGTGGCACCAGAGCAACGAGTTCATCAAATAATATTCCATTGGAGTACTTGTAAAACAAGCACACAGATACAACATCGCGTCAATGTGACAGGAGCTGAAGCTTAGTGTGCAGCGTGGAACTTATTAAATGACAGACTTCTTTCAGTCCTAAAATTGTAATCCTAAAATCCTAACCCAATAATTGAGAGATTAGTGGTTGGTGTACCAGTCTAGATATGACAAAACTTGTTTCTTAGTTGGGAGGTAAAAATAAATGGTAAAGATAAAAATAAAAAAAGATAAAAATAAAAAAAGAGAGTGTTACTTATGTTGCAGGTGCATAGCTTAAATTGTTAACGTTTTTTAGGCCACCTTAAAAATGCATCTTGTTTCATTAAAGCTCCCAACAAGACTGACGACCCTTTGCTAATTACCATCTCTGTCGATTGTGTCTGACACTACGTCCGGTAATCTCATTATCTGCCGACTTTTACACACTTCGTCACGTTCCAGAAACATTTCCTATTTTCCAACATTGATCTATACAATGGTACTAGTTAATTGTTACTAGCAGGTATACCTAATCCGCATTCACCAATTGTAACACAGAACATTTGAAATAAACTGGAAAGTTCATATATCTTTCACTTACACGGAATAACATCATTTTATTCCTGGGTTTGTCTGCGAGTTGTATAATCATATTAACGAAGGGCAAAAGACAAACGGCGTTTCTTATTTTTCATGTTATTCTTTTTTGTTGCTGTTCCAAACTCGAAGATTTAATAAACAAATAAAGTGTGTAAGTTTGTATCGATATTTGATTAACTCTTCCTGCAAAGAATTTTT
This sequence comes from Euprymna scolopes, assembly GCF_053919585.1. NCBI lineage: Eukaryota > Metazoa > Mollusca > Cephalopoda > Sepiida > Sepiolidae > Euprymna > Euprymna scolopes. Next base: position 63,904,588 of record NC_136518.1, read on the forward strand.
CGCACGGCAACTTTTGTTACACGAGGATCTAAAAAAAAAAAATGGATTTTCATCTCAAACTTGGTTTCTTTTGATGCTTAGCATTTTTCGGAAAATGATCAAATTTGAAAGATTATGGCAACTGAGGTAGTGTACAATACGGCGAATACGCATCGCCATTATGACTTAGATGATTGAATATAAACCATCCGATTATTCTTATACTTATTCTTATTCTTATTACTATCGGGACCTGTGGAAATTGCACAGGGGACTCATTCATATGTAATATATTGATGTTGGTATTCTGTAGATGTTCAACGTAAATGAAGACGCTCTGATATTATTGTAGCTCTTTTGTTAAAACTACAAAACTATTTATCTAAGCTAGTAGGGACGCCCAGTGGGACCGGTCGTAAAGTAAACATAAATATGATATTTAATTCTTGCAAATGTCGTATATATTATAATAGAGTTAATGTTCTATCGATTTTTATCTATATCTTCTATATATATAAAAGCCAAACGTCTGTGTGTATGGATGTATGTTTGTTTGTAACGCTAAAACTTTTGAAAGACGGAACTAAACTTGACAAATTTGGTATCATATCGAAGCCCCATCACCCGGATGACAAATATCGAAATTTCACGTCAAACGGACCACTAGAAGTTGGTCAACTGATCAGTTATCTTCGAGGGGGCCCCCAAAAAACCTGTCATTATCTATATATATATAAAAGACAAATGTTTGTTTGTAACGCTAAAACTTGAGATGAAAGATTCCTCTCCCCTAAGAATAAAACATATGTTCAATATCTGCTTTTGTATTTTCATTGTTTATACGGTCCCGAGCAACGCCGGGTAGCCCTGCTAGTATATATATAAAAGCGAAAATGTATGTATGTATGTATGTATGTATGTTTGTGTGTCTGCTAAAAACTTTTGACTGACGGAACAAAAATTCACAAACTTGGTATCATATTTAAGCCCCGCCTTCCGGACGACAAATATCGAAAAATTAGCCCAAAAGGACAATCAGAAGTGCGTCAACTGATCGATTTTCTGCAGGGGAGGAGGGCAAAAAGTGACATTTTAATGTTAAATATTAAATATTTTTAAATCGATTTATAACTGCCCCCAAAAATACGGGCGTCAACTCTTCTACATAAAGTATACACGGGGCCGTTTATTTTAGGTCAACTTGTATTTAAAACCCGTTGAGTCATGTCACGTGATCTTGACGTCAGCAAGCTCTAATGGCAGTCTGAATTTAAAAAACATGTTGTTATCGGTAAAAAAAATTTAACCCTCACACAAGCTAAACTATGAACTTCTACGCTATGACAACGTTACCAAAGTTATTAGCACATTAAAAATAGTTAGATACGATAGTTAAACGAAAAATAACAAGCCAAAAATGTGAAGTAAAAAAAAATACGCTTACAAAAAATATTAACGATCGAAGTTTTTACAAAAAAAAAACAGCCAGACGCCATTTTCTTTTTTAGTAACAGTCGTTAGAGTAAGGAAGACGAAGTGAGAGAGAGAGAGAGACCTACACAAACGCAAACAGAGAGAGAGAGAGAGAGAGAAAAACAGAGAGACAGACAGACAGATAGAGAGAGATATCTAGCCAAGAAAGGAAATACATAATTTAATAAACGCTAATGTGATGTAAAACAAAAAATAAAATACTGCTACGTCATCTCCTAACGCTCCCGCGATAACCTCATTTAGTGGCTATCTGTCAATCAAACCTCTTTCACTCGCTTTATAAGCCTTATTTTAACACCATAATCAATTCCTCTTACTCTTGGCCTACACGGTTAAGTGGTTGGAGTTTGTTTCACCTCCGCGTCAAGGCTCCCGGGTTCAATCCAGCTTCACAACCAAAACTATTTTTTTCTTTTACATCTTTAGACAAGCGGGCAACGTTTCTTTATTTTTTTTACTTCGCTTATTCTTTAGTTTAATTCCCCCCCCCTATACACACAGCGGGTTTTTTTTTTCGCTGTTTTTTTTTTTCGATTTTTTTAACATCGTTTCAGGGTTATTACTTATCCCCCCATACACACACCTACAAACACCCGGGAAACGCCGGGTCCCCCCCCCTGCTAGTCAATATATAAAAAACAAAATGCGTGTGTGTGTGTGTGTATGTCTCCCAAAAAACTTTTCTCAGTGGCATTGAATCAGGTCGAAACTGGTAGCATCTGAAAGAGCAATGTCTCAGTCGAATAATATGTGAAAATTAGACACAACGGTCATTTATTTCGTAGATATGATCGTTTGAAAGAAGGGAGGGTCGCAAAAAATCGTTCCTGTTTAACCGACTTCGGCAACCACGCATGCGCGTCTAGCGTTCTTTCCTGAATTGGTTTAAATAAAAAAAAAGACAATGTTATTTCGATAACGTTGTCGTGGAGTAGTGGATGTCTGGCCGCGTCGTAAGCTCAGGGTTACACGTTCGCGCCCATGTAACGGATTGATTTTTTTGTTGTTCAAAATTTTAACATTTAAACAGAGCTATTATCTGATTTTTCGTTCGCTTCTTCTTCATTTTCCTGTTTTTATCTATTCTTTTATTTTTCCATGTTCTTTTTTTACGCCCCGCCCTTCCTCAATATCCTTACTAGAACCACCTCTCCACACCCGGGAAACGGTGGGTACCTTCGCTTTTCTATTATATAAAAGACAAAATGCATGTGTGTGTGTGTGTGTGTGTGTGTGTGTGTGTGTGTGTGTGTGACTGCCAAAAACTTTCGACACAAATGACGGATACTCACGAGATCGGTATCGTTTTGAAGCCCAATTCTTTAAGCGACAAATATAAAAAAAATGATCAAAAACATTCATTCCTTCACCCTCAACTAGCCTTTTTTTTACAAGGATGGATGGTTGTTTTCATCACCATTTTCACAAGTCATCGTCTCCATTGCATTGACTAAGCCTAATTTCATGCTCTCGACTTCGGCTTGCGCCATGGACGCATCAGTTAAGACTTTACGGGGTTTTTTTTTTCTCCTTCGTGTTACGGGTTCGAGCCTGCCCTCCTACTATCCTTTTTTTTTAACAACAGATGTGTCGTGGTGCGGGGTTCGAATCGTTCGGCTGGTGTTAATTGTGACACCCTGCACTGAAGAATCCCGAAAGGATGAAACACTAGTGTCTGCAGGTATCTAATTATTATAGCAAACAAAAAGTAATTATATATATATATATATATATATATATATATATATATATATATATATCGTATTATTATTACTATTATCAGCAGTAGTAGTAGTAGTAGTAGTAGTAGTAGTAGTAGTATGTAAATATGTATTTATAAACGAACATCTTCAGTATTTTAGTTTGGTGAGCGAACTTGCGTTTCTCAGTCGCTTTCCTAGTCGATAAGATAACATAAGTTCCAGAGACACAATAAATAATGGCGTATATATCGTCGTTAAGGCTTACATGATTGTATATAAACCCTCCGATTATTATTATTATTATTATTATTAGTAGTAGTAGTAGTAGTAGTAGTACCTAAATAATAAATGAACGGCCGCTTTTCTAGTTGAGAGGGTAGTAGAAATTCCAGAGGCATGAAGGCAAACATACACGTTAAAAAGAACAATAAGGTTATATACGTAATACAGAGTCGTCAGTGTCGCTTCTACTACTCAACTTTGAGATTATTCCTGGTTAAAATGTATCGAACACTGTTATTAATCTTTTCTTTTTCTCTTTTTCTTTTCATAATTCAATCATATTGCAACGTCTAAAACAAAAACAATTTTCATCGAAAAAACACAAAAAAAAACAAAAAAAAAACAAAAAAAAACAAACAAAAAAAACAAACAATGCAAACACTATGAGTGAGTATTGTGAGATATACAGTACTTAAAGCATAACAATATTTTTCCCCAAAAAATGACCGGATGCGGCATTAAATAACGAAAAAAGGGTTGATATGCTGTAAAACAAAACGACTAAAGTGGGCGGAGTAAACCAGTGGGGGCGCTTTGGGCAATCTATATATCTATGAAAGTGAACGTGTCTGTCTGTCTGTGTCTGTATGTCTGTGTACATTTCCCTACGCAATAACTCTGTCATTTTCAGTCTACAGACTCGAACTTTTATCTACAGGGTACTGAGATTTGGGAAAATCTTTGTAATCCGTTTTCGGCCAGAAATTTGGTTGTGAAGGGGTCAAAGTTGAACAATTTGATCTTTGAGAACTCTACCAAACTCCTCCGCCAATTTTGTGTATACACAATTGAAATTTTAGATATAGGTTCCTTGGACATGGATCTAACTTAATAATTTGATTTGAGCCCAAAACAATAAATGTTAAGGGGTCATAATAGGGGTCAAAGTTAAAAAAAATTGACTGCTTTTTTTTTGGGGGGGGGGCTCAACATACACCTCCAAACACCCGGGCAACGCCGGGCTGAAATGCTAGTTAACAATAAACTAACTAAAGAGGAAAGCCAAGGCTTGATAAGGTGATTCTTCTAGGACTTGATGCCTCCGTTCAGTTTCAAAAGACAAAGGATACCCCCTGTAGAGGCAGCTGCGCATGAAACTGTGAGGTAAGGGTAGCGCACTCCCCAACCACACCTCTTCTGAATCGGCACTGTTTGAGTCCAGTGGCAAGTTAAATTACCAGGACGACTGGAAACAATGCCGAGATAAGCAGAAAGCACATACAGCACCTGGAAGTCCCAAATGGTCACCCATTTAGTACTGACCAACTTCAACGTTGCTTAGCTTCGGTGATCCAGCAGGAACCAGTGTGTCAACGTGATTATGCTCTTAGAACTACCCAAAACTAATACTCCAGTCTTACACAAGGCCACTATCAGACTGCTTGTTGACGATGCATCTTCGACCAGTAGGTACTGTGTCGGAAAGTAACTTCACTATTAGATTCCCTGTATTACGGTTAAAATATTATATCATGATGACTTAACTCGAACTAGAGTGAAACTAGTAGTTGTCAGTTGGAATGGTGAATTCACAGCAAAGGATAAACGGTTTACTTACACACCTCAACAGTTGTTTGCTACCCGACACGGACGTCTATTATTGCACCTATCAGAATAAATATATTCTATATTGCTATCTACGTACATTGTTTTCCACTCGACGATGCAAGAATTACACGAACAGCTTTATTAATTTTTTTTTTTTTTGCTTTTTTATATTAGATAAGAAACAAAAGAGAGTAGGAAATAGACCTTAGGTTTACTTTCGACAGCCTCGTAACACTCGTTTCACTTATTTCGTCCTATACTCTGCACATTCCATGAACGATGTTTCTGACAAAGGAGAAAGAATTGATGTTTTGGGGTCAGAATCTTGTTAGTTACATTTTGACCTTGAAGTAGTATTTGTTTTTGTTTTTGTTTTCATTTTGAGTTTTAGCTTCTTACATCAAGTGGCTTAATGCTTTGTCTGGAACGATTTCTATTTTAAAAAAATGGATATTAATGGCCTGATTGTGGATTAGTGCAATTTTATTGTGCATAGCCTTGTATGCTAATTATTCATTATATAAAAGATAAATATATGTATGCCTACCTAAAACTTAAAAATACACACCAAACACTTGCAAAGTTGTTGTTTTTTTTTAATTAGCATAACCCGGATATATATAATGTCTAAAATATTTTTTTTAATTATCAGAGGAGTGAGGTAGTCACTTCTGTTTTTTTATTTAATTTTTTTATCAGTTTGTTCAAGCCGGGGATGGAGCATCCTATCGGTTGCCAAACATTAACCCGCTAACTCAGGTAATCCAACAGAGAGATCCTTTTAAGATTCTGACCATCCCTTCAAGTGCAATTGTCTAAATTTCTTTTGCACTTGATTCACCGGGTACATTTGCCAGGTAGTTTTTGAAATTCTTTTTCATGAGTCCAATTGCTTTTTTTCTTTTTTTTACATGGGGGATCACCACTTATCAAGGCCCGGAAGCCACTCGGGGATAAGGGTTATTGTGTGTACAATAATCAATGGGATAATATCGTAGTAATAGTTGGTATTGGAGATTTGATAAATTGGATTACTTAAGGGGGCGATTAACCAGGAATTTGTTTATGTTGGACTTGAAGATACTCAAGGTGTAGTCAGGTGGGAAACAGGCAAACGGAAGAGAATTCCACAGGAATGAACTTCTCAAGAAGAAGCTTTGTTCATGGAATCTACGTTTTCATTTAGGCACAGATAAAGAGTGGGGGGAATTATTGACAGTGGTTTTAGCTAGACGGGTGTTTATTGTGAAAGATTGGCGAGGGGTGGACCAGAGATTGTGGCTCGGACGAGCACTTGCCATGGAAATAACGATACCACAAAGACAGACTCGCAACGTCTCTTCTGTGGGAGAGAGGTTGCAGGGAAGAGAAAAGGGCATCTCCCACTAAGCCACAAAGTCTATTTTGTACTCTGTCAAGGCAGGATAGGCTGTTTTTAGAAGCTCCAGCCCAGATGCGGCAGCAGTATTCCATCTTCGGACGTACTTGGCTTCTATAATAACTAGAATGATAGAGACCTTATTAAGATTCCAGTTATTTCCCTTATGCTGACTCAAGTTATGAGTGTGTGTACATCCAGAGAGAAGAATCGGCTGGGTGAATAAGAAAGAGGGGGTAGGGAGCATTAAACAGAAGAGAACAAAGAGAGAGGAATAAAAGTTGTGCTACACTTTTGCTAGTAATTATATAATGGAAAGTTATCTGCGTGTGTGTGTGTCCAGCTATACGTCAAAAACTGCACAAGACAAACAAAGCTGATATATTGTTTTTCAGCATTGCCTTTGGGCAGAATACGAGCACATTTTTCTTTATGATATCCATTCTAATTTTCAGGGAATCTATTTCCTTCATTAACCAACAATGAAATGTATATGTTAGTTATATTCTTTTTCACATTTTTTACAAGGGATTCACCATTTATGAAAGCTCAGAAGCCACTCAAGGATAAGAGCGTGTGTAAGTTAGACAGTGAGACAACAGCTATATAACACACATCGTGAAACAATAAAAGTGTCGCCCTAAATAAAACAACACTACAGCTTTATTTTAAAACTTTTATTGAAAAAACTTGATTGTGTATTAGAGTTGACATCTATTCGATGTAGCCACCTTCAGCTTCAATCATTGCCTCGATACGGGTTCAGAACTGGGAGCATGCCTTTTCTACAAGTGCCAACGGGATCTTGGTGAATACTTGGCAGTTGTCGGCGATCAGGCTTGCTTTGGTGTTGTGGGAGGTGATGTTGGTGTTGTTCTCGACGTATGATCGAACGAAGTAGTCCAGGGGGGGTTCAAGTCGGGAGAGGAGATAGGCTAGTGAAAGAAAAGTACAAAGTCGTAGCACTCCTTCTGAACCCAAGCCTGGGTCTCTTTGGACTTGTGGGCTGGTGCCGAGTCTTGCTGCCCCACCCAATATCTGCCAGCAGCCACCTGATTGCACCAAGGGATTACCACATTCAGCACATCCAGGTGCACTTTGGTGTTGACTTTTAAGCCAACTTCGAAGATGTGAGGTGGCATGATGTGGCCCTCACTTGAAACCACACCAAAGACCATAACACTGTAGCTGCAAACTTTGTTTTCATCAGCCTGAGAACGTCCTTGTTATTCGTAGCAATCCAGCAATGCATCTTGATGATGCTGGCAATGGTCCTATTATCATAACTTGCATCAGTAGAGAGCATGTGTTGTACAGCAGTGCATTGCTGATGCTGATCTTGTATCTCTTTCAGACATGATAGAAGGCTTCTCGGAAATGGAATCATATCGTCCTTTCTAAGTAGGCGACAATTTTATCATTCAACCCTTTATATATATATATATATATATATATATATATATATATATATATATATAGATAGTAATTTATAAAATATATATGCGATTAAGCTACACTGAATATTCGGCGTTTCATCCACTCTTTGCCCAGTCCAAAATAAATGTCTAACTAAAAGCGTAGTTTATCAGGCAACAATATTTGCGAAAGAAAACCCGAATAACAAGAAATATTACGTAGGCATGACTTCCTTGGATTTCAAAACCCGATACTACGACCACAAAAGTACATTCAACAATTAAAAACACTATATAAAAACAACACTAGCAAATAAATACGGGGAACTCAAAGAAAGTGGACATTCGCCGGTAGTCGAATGGAAAATAATAAGAAAAGCTACCATGTGTAGACACCTAGACGACCCATGTAGATTATGCCTTCATGAAAAATTTGCTATCCTGTACTTTAAAGAACCCCAACATCTATTAAACTGTAGAAGAGAAATAGCAAATAACTGTGTTCACAAAATACAATTTCTCTAGGATAGCGATACAAAATAGTTTTAAAACTAACAAAAACAATAGAAAATAAACAAATAAATAAATTAAATAAACATGAATATACATAAACGATCACACATATATGTATGTGTATATATATATATATTTATGTGCATATATGTATGTACACATATATATGTTTATATATAAACTAACAAAAAAACCCTACTAACCTAGTTTTAAAACAGATCTTTTGTCCGATAAAATGCATGCCCATTGGCTGATAGGAAGGGGCGCGGTGGATACTAGAAAGCTGATTGGCCAACTAAATCCTCAATAGAAGAGGACCATATAAAAACGATAAACAACCACAGAATTCGCACATAAGCCTGAGGAATCCTAGAGTGGATGAAATGCCGAATATTCAGTGTAGCTTAATCGCCATATATATTTTATAAATTACTAACTAGCTCTACCTACGTATTGAACACTTTTGAAGTAAATACTTAAAATTTACGCATCAATCTATACTTTCGTATATTAATTTTATGTGAGTAAATGAAGTAGTTATATATATATATATATATATATATATATATATATATATATATATCATCAAATAAGTCAAACAAGGTGCTCTTATGTTTTATTTTTAGTGTACTCTCACAATTATTGATTGTTTCTTTATCGATGTAATAATAAAAATTCCCAATTGAGATAATAATGGTTTTGTCTGAGTGCTTTTATTTACACTTTTCTGAGTGCTTTCGATTATATCATTGGACAGTTTCAAATAATAATAATAATAATAATAATAATAATAATAATAATAATAATAATAATAATAGTTTATACTTTTCTAAGTGCTTTCGACTATATTGTTGAACAGTTTCAAATAATAAAATTAATAATAACAACAACAATAATAATAATAATAATAATAATAATAATAATAGAGACTTGTTGTCAGTCAGACTCCAGGGAACACCACAAATTTGTTCTTAAAACGAATTCGTTGATGATGGCCTGTGTGAAAACTCCTAATAATAATAATAATAATAATAATAATAATAATAATAATGAACTATATCAAAGCAAGGATCGACCAGACCCAAGAAAGCAAATGCAGACTTTATGGACAAAGAGACGAAACAATAAACCACATAATAAGTGAATGGAGAAAACTAGTCCCAAAACTGTATAACTGTAAGTAAGGTACTGCACCCCCAAAAAAAGATGTTGGCATTAACTGGCACCACACTGTATAGTTTTGAGAGTCAAGGAGAATGGAAAGACTGCAAAGAAGAAGCATTAACCAGACCACCACTGGATGAGTGAAAAGAGGACTTGGACATTGGGGAGGCTTATTGCCACCAAAATCCAATGGAAATCAATGGTTACTGCCAACAAGAAATTATTTGTAAACTACTATTGCAATAATGCAAATCCATTTGCAAAGATTATCGAAAGAGGTTGAGAAGATTGGAAATCTGGAGAGACTTGTTTATCATTCAGACTCTAGGGAACACTACAGGTTGTTCACAACGAGAAATCTTTGCTGATGGCTTGTGTGAAAACTCCTATAAATGAATAATAATAATAATAATAATAATAATAGTAATAATAATAATAATAATAATAATAATTTGCACTTTTCTGGGTGCTTTCAACTATATGATTGCGCAGTTTCAAATAATAATAATAATAATAATTAGCAGAACCCATGGAAATTCCACGGTAGTTGAAAATTTTTTAAACACGTTATAAATAAAATGAGTAAAAAAATAAAATAAAATAACGACGAATTTAAAACAATTCTTTTAGTAAATTCTTTTTAAACCTTTCGAAGCTAAAAAGATTAATTTAAAAAAAAATACATTTTTTTAAACTAATTTAAATTCAACATACAACACATTGTTTTTTTTTTCTTCTGAATGATTTTTAATATAAATTATAAAAGAACAGATATCAATTCACTTGCACATTTTTTTTTAATTTTAAAAAGAATCTATAATAAACAAAAACTTACAGTCTCCTCTCAACATTACCTTTTTTTTTAATTATAAAATGAAATAGCCAATTAAAAACCGTAAACAGACAAACATGTTTTTCTTTGTTTTGAAAAATTTTGGAGAAGAAATGGGTTTAATGATTTTGAACTGATTAAGAGCTACTATAAAGGGAGGTAATTCGTTTCTCCTTAATTAGTTTGCAATGAAAATGTTGTTTGTGTGACACTGGACGTCAGCCAAGTAAATTAATGTTTAGATAATAATAATAATAATAATAATAATAATAATAATAATAATAATAATAATAATAATAATAATAGTTGTTATACTGTCGGGGCATAGCAGTGGGAGTGAGCTCTTACTCTCCTATAAAATACTCCTTGGGAATGTTCAACTCTATAGCCTCTGACAATCTAATTCTGCTACTGTCTTTCTTTCTTTTTCTTTCTTTTTTTTTACATAGGCATCACCACTTATCAAGACCAAGAGGCCACTTGAGGATAAGGGTTAAAGAGTGTACAGTAGAAATTGGACGATATAGTAACCGTTAGTAATGGAGATTGGGCAAATTTATTAACTTATATGAAACGGCTCATCAAAAACTTGTTTACGTTAGACTTGAAGACAACCATATTGTAATCAGCTGGAAAGCAGAAAAACGGAAGGCAATTCCATAGGCGTGCAGTTAATGTGGTTTAGTCACTAAGCCCAGAGGACCTGTTTTACTGACGCCTTAAAACCAATAGCTCTGAACAGATAGTGCCCAACAGTCCAGCAAGACCGACCGATTAGGAAAAGAAAAAATCCGATTACAAACCATCACTGGTATCTGAAAAAAAAAAAAAAAAAAACATAAGTTGTGTAACCTAAAATTTACTAAACTTCTTATGAATGAAATGAAACTTCTTATGAATGAAATGAAACTTCTTATGAATGAAAGGAAACTTCTTATGAATGAAATGTCAAATCAAAAAACTGAGAATAACAACGTGAATGAGACTGGAGCACAAAATAAAGGGTCCACGCCCTGCAGGTGCATCTTGTCAGCTGGTAGAAAGAAGTGGAATAAAGAGATAAACAAGATAATCACAGAGTGCTTCTTCAGAAGCGAACCAATTCTTATGATGAAAATGGAAAGCCTATCAGGAGATATAGACAAGGTATGTTTAGAGAATTGAGAGAACGAGGGACGTTTGAATCAGCAGAACATGTATGATCATGCAAAAGCAATAGGTAAAAAAAGTATGGCCGTCAGAACTGGAATTGGAATTGGAAGCCATAAAAAGACAGGTGGATGCAAATGTAATGAAGTATGATGCGGAAAACAAAGGAGGTGTCCAGTGTTCAATGAAAAAAGGACAGAAAATGAAGTGAACGATGTGGTTGAAGAGACAGGGAATGGAGCGGAAACAAGAGACAAGGTCATTGGTAATGATGTGAAAACTGACGATGAGGTGCTAGAAAAAAATGAAGAACTATATCATTGGACAGTTTCAAATAATGATAATAATAATAAAAATAAAAATAATAATCATGTGGATAGAGAGACGAAACGATAAACCATATAGTAAGTGAATGTAGCAAACTGGCCCAAAAGGAATACAAAAACAGGCATGACCAAGTTGGGAGAGCGGTGCACTGAGAATTATGCAAACGACTGCATTTTGAGCATACAGACAAGTGGTATAAGCATAAATCCGCAACAGCACTCGAAAATCCTATGGGACATGAACATACAGGCGGACAACCCCATCCAAGCAAGAAGACCAGATGTCGTAATAATTAACAAGAAAGAAAAATCCTGTCAAATCGTACACTTTGCTGTCTCAGCTGACCACAGGGTGAGTATGAAAGAAAAGGAGAAACAAAGCAAATGCACAGAGCTAGCCAGAGAGTTAAAAGGGATTTGGATGATGAAGAAAATCAAAATAGTACCGATAATAGTAGGAGCACTAGGAACAATTCCGAAAAACTTTGAAAAAAGATTGGCAGAAATTGGAATCAGAGGAATAACTGCAAAAATACAACACCTAACGATAGAGAAAACGGCTGAAATATTAAGGAAAACCCTAGAATGTGGGGAATAACACAAGACAATATAACAAAGAAGCGTTACAGGGAATGAAGAACGCCGAAGCTACATATAAACAAGTTCTACACCCCCATCATGCATCCCCCCATTATCTCATAACCGTCCCCCCCAATAGAAAAGTGATACCAAAGAGCTGAGAAAGGTCAAGGAGGATCGAAAGACCGAGGAGAGAGCGCTGGCCAGACCTCCGCTGGACAAGCGCAAAGAGAACTGGGATCGTGGGGAGGCGTAGTGCCACTCAAATTCCAGTACAAACCAATGGCCACTCCAGTGAGAAATCAATGGTGGCTGTTGCGATGACGCAGATTTATTTGAAAATGCTATCGAAGGAGGTGGAGAGAGCTGGACGTCTGGGGAGACTTGTTGTCACTCAGCTTCCAGAGAAGACCACAGGTCTCCAAACCGATATTTAGTTGACTTGTGTGAAAGCTCCATGTGAGCCAATAATAATAATAATAATAATAATAATAATAATAATAATAATAATAAAGTTGCTAATGGTTGTCATATTGTCAGGGCATGGAAGTGGGGGGGGGGGCGAGCTTTCACTTTCCGATAAAATGCTCCTAAAACATGCTCAAATCTATAGCCTCTAACAATTCTGCTTCTGGCTTTCTCATGTGGTTTAGTCACTAAACACAGAGGATTTGTTTTACTGACAGGAGGTGGGTTGCCTTAAAACAAGTAGGAAAAGAAAAAATCCGATTACAAATCATCACCGTCTAGAGATGGTATCTGAAAAAAGAAACAAAAACAGCAGTGGTTGTGTGACCTGAAATTTACTAAAACCTATTATGAATGAAATAACGGAAGTGCTTTGTGGATGAAAGAATAGAAGATTGAAATATAAAGTTTAGTTTAAGCAAACACACGATGCGGTGAAAATGAAAAACAATGTAGGGAAATTCCAATTTGAACGACGGCTCTAAACCAGATGGTGAACAGGAATATTGAATAAAAACCTTACCAATTTGTTTTAATTTCTGGGCAGGAGCTGCTAGAAAGGACTTGTCCTGCCTTGATAGAGTTCAAAACAGATTTCGTAACCTCGTAGGGTGTGTCCTTTTCTCTTTCCTGCAACCTCTTTCTCACAGAAGAGATGTTTGCTTTATCGTTATTTTCATGGCAAGTGTTCGACTGAGTTCCAGTCTATGGTACCCCCTCGCCAAACTTTCACAAGAAATACCGGTCTAGCAGAAAACACTATCAATAATTTCCCCCACACTTTACCTGGCCTAAATCTAAACGTAGATTCCATGAACAAAGCTTCTTTCTTAGAACTGCACGCCTATGGAATTGTCTTCCGTTTTCCTTCTTTCCAGCTGACTACAATATGATTGTCTTCAAGTCTAACGTAAACAAGTTTTTGATGAGCCATTCTATATAAGTTAACAAATTTACGGAATTTTCATTATTAACGATTACTTTATTGTCCAATCATCTACTGTACACTCTTTAACCCTTATCCTCGAGGGGCCTCTTAGACTTGAAAGTGGTGATGCCTTTGTAAAAGAAAAAAAAAATATTGCATCTCAAATTGACGGAATTTTGATAGGAGATGCAAATTCTGAATGGAGCATGCATGGACAAGCATTGCGCTGCTATAAGGATACATTAAAGGGCACTACAGTCGATAACTTGCTTAAACTTGTAATAAATAATTTTACCAAGAATTCTTCACAAGTTATACGTACATTCTTTTTTTCTTCATAAGTTTTGGTTTCGGTTTTGATTCAAGCGATGCATCCAAGCCATATCGATATATTTTTTTTATTTTTGAAATCACAACTTTATAATATAGACGAATGGATCGAAAATCGTCTCTTATAGTAATATATACGATATCTACATAAATTAAAATATATGTAAGCATATTTTATGACCAGGCTATGCCGGAGTCCCTGCTAGCTTAGATATGTACTTTTGCAGTTTTAACAACTACAATAATAGCAGGGTGTCTCCATCCACAAAATGCCAACATCAATATATTACACATGAAAGAGTCCACTGTGGAATTTCCACAGGTGCCGCTAATAATAATAATAATAATAATAATAATAATAATAACAACAACAACAACAACAGTCTATTTGTAGATATGTATGTGTCCCCAACACCCTCTCACAAGCCTTTTACAGTATAAAAAGATTTATAAGTTTTGTTTTATACCTTCTCCTTTTGGGATCAATTGTTAAGGACTGGCTAAACCCATCGTAGATGATCTCGAACCATATTTCCACTTCGTCCTTTGTGTTGATGAGATCCACTTTTTGTTGTTTCTTTTAATCGATGGATATGTCTCTTATGCGTAGATTTTTTGTCCTTGAATTATGTACACCATCTGACGGACCCCCTAATGATCCTGCCCTTCTCCCAATACGATATATTCTTTGGGAAATTAGTATTATTATTTATTTATTTATTTTTGACCTTGGAGAAATCGTTTTATTGGTATTTTCTTGCGTATTAATCGCGAGAATTTGGTAAAAGTAATTGATTACTTTTGCGTCGACAGACTCAGCAACAAATAATTCGAGGTCAATGAGCCAACATAGTACCTCTCTTGTAATACGTCATTATAAAAAGGGTGATGCTGCCTTAGAGGGTTTCCACTAGTACCGCTGGCGCTAACCTGATGAACTGTGTATTTTAAAGAGATACTGGTTAAAACGGTCCGGTTGGACTTCCTATTGTAGAAAAATTGTTTCGGTATTATTAATTTGCTAAGCATAATATTCTTCAGTGACGTTGGCCCTAGGTAGATAATGTCCATCTACGAAGACAAACTGAGTTGTTACCGGAACTTGCTGCAGTGTAAATGAACTTTTCGTACCCAGTGAAAAACTACCCGTAGTCGTATATCCACTTATGCCTCGGTTGGTTGGTTGGAAAACATGTCATCATTTTAAGGCTAGCGATAGAGTACTTTCACCTGTTTCTTGTTTCTCGATGTATGGTAAGGCGCTGTTTTCGCTAATGGAGAGCTAGTTTTGATCAGTATGGAACAGAAACAGTCTGTTTTCGCTAATGGAGAGCTAGTTTTGATCAGTATGGAACAGAAACAGTCTGTTTTCGCTTTCTGTTTAGCCTTTCGCCGCCTGGCACAGGGATTTTTTTTAGGCCTTGGGCATCCGTTGTCGTATTTTTCACCTCTTGCCAAAAATTATCGATTGGCTGATTCCACAATTTAAACCGCTTCATCCAATAAGATCCAAATACGTTATCAGAATTCTTATGGACGAAAACTTTTAATGTTATGGGTAGCGTTAATACACCTTCAAATTTGATTTTATCTCCCGTTACTGCACGGCATGTTTTGTCTGTTTTTTTTTTGGTTTTTTTTTTTTTTTCATTGTTCTTTTATTTTCTCCGTGTGTGAAAATTAATGATCAAAAGCTCTAAATCTGTGTCTACTTGCAGTTTGTTTAATTTCGAACGTTTACTACGACGTATTTTTGTAAGTTCTTATGTACTTTTTCATTTGAGCTTGCGAGCCTGACTGTGTTTTTACTGTTCCTTTGGTTTTTACGCCGCTTTGTGGCTAATTTTGTCACAATTGTTAGAAGTCTTGTTTTGTTATAAACAGTTCGTCGTCCAATATTATCCCCTGTAACGATCGCATTAGTAATTTTTGTTGTTTAAAGCGACGACTATTTTTCTCTTGTGAATGGACATACTTTTTGTTTTCTTAACCTTTTCCTGGGAAGTGATTTTTTTCTTTTAGCGTGTTCTTAATTTTTCTAATATAGTATACACCAGATTCCTCGATATTTCTGGAATCGCTTTTAACACTGATTACCCGCTAGCATCTTCGGGCAGTTTTTTTTTTTTTTTTTTTTTTTTTTTCAGCGTAAAATCTGATTCGCTTTCTAGTCTCTACGTCTTATCTCCGCGTTACAGCGGAAAAAGTTCTTGGGCGAATATTAATTATTTGAAGTCGTCAGTTGATAATTCTGACAATCAAAAGTCGTAACAATGCTTATTTACAATGGACGCAAATGTAATATAATCCGTCATCTCGTTTTTACATTTAAAACACTTCCATTTTGTATGAAATAGCGTTGTGTTTGGACTAAATAACTCTGACAAAATTTAATTGCTTCAGAAAATTGGAATTCGCTTGCTTTCTTTGGTAGACTGTAATCGACAAATTTACTATCTTCTGCTGTTTCTAATTTTTTTGAAAGTAGGCGAACGTGTTTTGCGTCCGACAAGTCCTTGAAGTCTATCATAAAAAATATATCTGCGTCTTTAGAAAAGTCAAATGTTTTATTTTCGTCTAGAATGTTTCAATAGAATTCCAAATTGTGTTGTGGGAAAATACTATGACCTTCACCGAGGTGCACGACTTATATGACCTTCACCTTCACCGAGGTGCGCGACTTGACACAAAAAAAAAACTTCTTAATCAACTGCTAACGCACGCGTCACTGTAACGTCCAATGACAACGACAACAACCTTCTCACTCGACCTGCCTTTTATACCACTCTCTCAATCCCCCCTCTTGCGCATGCGCCCGGAGATTCCTGACAACCTCGAGACTTCCGCTTATAAAAACCCAAGTTTTGTTGTCGCGCATGCCTACACAAGGCACAAACACGTGGGCGTTTGTTTTGTTGGTAAATACTACACATACCATGTTATTTTCATTGAGTTTATTTTTACTTAATGTCTTCATAAGCAATTTTTCCTGTTGTTTCTAGAATTGAAGGAACTTGCTGTTTTTTAGTTTTTTTCCTTGATTTTTTTATTGTTAAAGCACATTTTTTTCTAATCGTTTTTGTAATTGAAAGAAATCTGTTGTAGTTTTTTTTTTTTTTTTTTTGCTATAGCATGCATTCTTCAGTCTTCCGTTTGAGCAGAACTTACAATTTCATAATTTGCTTGAAAACTTCTCTCAGGCCTTCCATAAGATATACATCTCCCTTTCAGAGACAAGCGAAATAAAAAAAACACTTCTGGTGGTTAAAACAATCAAGTGTTAACCGTTCTAGACTTGCCCTGATATATTGTTAAATGTGCTACGCTTCTGCGTAGCAATTTTCGGGGTTAAATCCGACACACAGCTGCTAAAAACACGCTACTCCAAAACTCGACGCTCTACTGTAAAACTTTTAACTCCAAAACAACACTGCTGACAAATCTTGTTACTCCACGATCCAATTTAATCTATGGAAAATCAGGCTTTTTATTTAAAAATGGAAGCATCTCATTTGCATATTACGTGACAATATTGCAAGCATATAAAGAGAAATGGTTGCCATTTTTTTTCTTCATTATTTTTGTCTGCATGGGACCTTACAGGTTGCACAAAAACAGGTTTGTACCAATTTCTAAGGCGTTTAATCACAGAAGTGTAACTTATCTTGCCTTTGGCAGTATTTCAGACCACACATCTTTTTGAAAAATTAACATTTATAAAGTACAAAGAAGTATTCAAGATTTTTTTAGGTATGCTCTGGTATTTTATAGAATCAATCCCCTAACGTCATATAACTTAACATCTAGTTTTGCGGTTTTCAATGTTAAAATCGTTCTCAGGATACTAGAGACATTGGAGACGAGAGCGTTTCTATAAAAAAAAATCTTTCAACAATCTCTTGCAAATTTGGTTTAATTATTATAAAATCTTTTTAACGCGACTTCCACAAGTTTTAAACCAATATTTTCTTTTGCTTTAAATTGAATAAAACAAAAACATCCTTCCACCTAATATTTTCCCATTATAAAAAAAGTCTTTTTTTACTGTATAATAACTATTGTGGGCGGTGGGAGTTGAAGAACAATAAACTGATATCATCTAGAACAACCAGGAAGAAAGTCCTACTTACAATTTTCTAGCATTTTCGAGTTACTGGTTTATCGATTTTCTGGAAGTTTTTCTTGTATATTCCTACACCTGAATCTGTTTTTCTCTTTTCGATTTCTTTTTTCAATATTATGTGCCTCAGTCCGACAGGTAAAAGGCCACCAGAATGGTTTATTTCCTATCAGACTGATTGTTGCAGGTGGAACCTCAACTGGCATGCTACTCACTTGTATCTTCCTGGTATTTAACTTTCTCCCATCATGAAAGGATGTGAAACAAGGTCGGAAGTTGGGATAAATGAGCCTAAAGAATGAACATTCTAGTCCTGCAAAAAATGTCTGAGTAACCTTGTTGGCATTTTCCGATGAGGACTCTTAAGACAACAAACGATAAGCTTGCTCCCACCGAAAGCTAAGGGGCTACCCAGAACATTTGCCTCAGTCAGTCGGCTGATGGTCGCTGTTGGAAGCTCAATTGGTATGCCACTTGCGGTTTCCTCCCCTCTCTACAAGTTAGTAGGCTTATTTATTTGGTATGGACAAGTTTCTTTTGTAGGTAGGTATGTTTCTCCAACATAGAGATAATGACAAAAGCTAACGTGATATTTGTTAAAAAATAAGTTTGCCAGGAATTGTAGGATGAGACATGAAATCATAAGCAAATAGTCACACACAGGAGTGAAACCATTTTCTTGTAAATTATGCGGTTCATCATTTAAAGTCAACCTTCAGCTAACAATACATATGAGAAAACACACTGGTGAAAAACCTTATTGGTGTGACATGTGTGAGGCATCATTTGAAACAAATCAACAGCTGACAGTACACATCCGAAAACACATGGGAGACAAACCTTATAAGCAAGAGAGCTGAAAAGGGTACCAATAAAATTTAAGATTTACCATGATACCAATAAATTGGTGCAAGGAAATTTCGGAAAAACTTGGAAAAAAGACTAAGAAATTGGAATCACACTCAGATATTGTGAAACGTTGCTGTTGGCAACCTCGGGAGATGAAAGTATAGCAATGGAACAGGGTAATATAGCAGGACAGTTATTACCCGTGTAGCAGTCTCCCCTCTCCGTGAAGCCAGAAGATCCAAAGGAATGACAAAGTCGATACAGCTTGGCTCTAACTGCACCACAGGTTGCCAGTGATAAGAATATAAAAACAGACTGCCTTAGGGACTCCATCTCCAGATTTTCTGTTGGGGTTTACTCCCTTAGTTTTCTTCCCTGATGGAGTAATCCTACAAGGCAGCGAAGGATTTGAATCAGTGAGCTACCATCCAAAGTTGTCAAGCCCCACCTGCCTGAAGTGACTGGTTTTAAGGCACCAGTGAACCGCCTTTACCCCTTCTCACTGTTAGTATAAACAGTTTCGCTGGGTTTAGTAACTAAACCACATGAGAAGGCTAGATGCTGGACTTGGTCGTCAGAGGCTTTTTGAGATGCACCCTATGAGGTCAAGTTTTAAGAGGAAGGAGCTTATCCTCCCTACTACCCTCGGTTGTGACGACCTTTGAAATCTTGTGAAACATACGAACAACAAATGATGAAAACATGAAATATTTAGAAAATTGTTCATCTTATCTTTCTTACTCTTGTATTTTGTTTCCTTTTAATTTCACCAATTGAGACGTTATTTTATATGAACATTAGTGCAAACACTGGCGAAGCATAATCATTTTTCACCATTTTTGGACGGAAGATAGGATATGTTATTAAAGAATTTATCAAAATCTATATATCTATATAAGTGGAATTGTGTGTGTGTGTGTGTGTGTGTGTGTGTGTGTGTGTGTGTGTGTGTGTGTGTGTGTGTGTGTGTGTGTGTGTGTGTGTGTGTTTACATTTCTCTACTAAACTATTCTAGCAATTTTCAGTCTACAAACTTTGAAATAAGGAGTATTGCAATTTGGGAAAATCTTTTTAACCGGTTTTCGGACAGAAATTTGGCTGTCAAGGGTCAAAGTTCAACAATTTGACCTTTGAAAACTCTACCAAACTCCTACGCCAATTTTAGGTCTAAACACTTGAAATTTTAGATATAGATTTTTTGGAAATGGATCAAATTTTTTAATTTGATTTGAGCCCAAAACAATAAATATTAAGTGGTCAAAATTAAAAAAAAAAGGATCTCTCAGCCAATTTTTGGTCTAAACATTTGAAATTTTACATAAAGTGTATTTGGACATAGGGCAAGCTTTTTAATCGGATTTTGGCCGAAAATTTGGCTGCCAAGGCGTCAAAGTTCAAAAGATTTAACCTTCGCTGTCTCTAACGAACTATTCAGCCAATTTTAGATCTAAAATTTTGAAATTTTACATACAGGGTATTCAGACACGCAGCAAGCTTTTTAATGGGTTTTTAGGCGAAAATTTGGCTGCCAAAAAATCAAAGTTGAAAGAGTTGACTTTTGCAGACTCTATCAAACTCCTCCGCCAATTTTGGGTCTAAAAGCTTTAAATTTTAGATGTAGGTTACTTGGACATGAGTCAAACGTTTTGGTATATATAGACATATGCACATAATGTTATAAAGAATACATAGGGGCCGATCAAAGCCAGGCTGAACTGCTAGTGTTAAAGAAAAACAATGTCTCTCCAAAATATTTTTTTTTATTACATTTTCACCCCAAACAAGGTATATTGCTACTTTGTTGTAGGGGGTTACTATCAAGGACATAGGCATCAGGGTTACTGTGTAGGGAGTTGGGCAGCAAGAATTCAGTTCACGTTGCACTTGAACTTCTGCATGTCAGTACAGTTGGAGAAGCAGGGACCCGGCAGGCAATTCCAAAGTATAGCTGTCCTCGGGAAGAAACTATTGGAGTAGAAGGCTCTCTTACATCTAGGGATCTCTATTGTGAAGGGGTGAGATTTAGCTGCTTGTCGGGTTTGTCGGGGGGTATTTACGTCGAGGGGACACAAGTGCTTGCAGTTCGTCAGAGCATTTACCGTTAAAGTACTTGTAGAAAAGGCAGAGGGATGCTACATTTCGTCGATGGGACAGGGGCTGAAGTTTAGATGACAATTCAGGACCTATCAGATTGGCGACTCTCTTTTGAACCTTGTCTAGGAGCGAGAGACCAGTGGTAGATGCACCAGCCCAAATATGACAACAATGCTCCATACATGGGCGAATGGTGGCCTTATAGAGGTATAGGATACTTTCGGGTGATAGTATCTTTCTAGCACGGTAGAGAGAACCTGCCTTCTTCGCAGCCGTCCTGGCGATACTCTCGATGTAATTGTTCCAACTCATGTTTCCTGAGAGCGTTAGGCTAAGGAGTTTAAAGGATGTACTTTCAGATAAAGAGTCATTGGCCATTGCTATTGGTGGTAAAGAAGGTTTCTTGTAATTATTGAAGGAAACGAGTTTAGTCTTGGCAGCATTGAATGTGACCATCCATTTATGTCCCCATTCCACTACAGATCGGAGGTCATCCTGTAGTGCTTCTGCCATTTCTTTAGATATGTGTTGATTTGTTTTCCTGTCGTGTCTGTTATAGAGTGTGGTGTCATCAGCATATATACCGATCTCACAGACAATTTTGTCAGGGAGGTCATTTATGAATATTAGGAATAATAAAGTTCCAAGGATAAATCCCTGAGGCACTCCCGCATTTATATCATATTGTTTAGATGTACGACCACCAAGGACAACCTGGATTTTTCTCTTATCTAAGAAGGATTTAATTATGTCATGTATTCTTCCAGTGATATCATATGATCTGATTTTCCTGAGAAGACCTTCATGCCATACCCTGTCAAAAGCCTTAGATATATCTAGAGCTACCCCCGCTTTGTCCAGTGACTGGTATATACGTTCTGAGATTACAGTTAGGATGTCTGCTGCTGAACGGGCTTGTCTAAATCCATATTGTTGGCCAGTCAGAAGTTTAGCATCTGTAAGGTAATGGACTAGAGCTTGGTTAATTATTGTCGCAAATATTTTGGCGAAAAGTGGGAGGAGGCTAATGGGGCGATAATTTACTGAGTCAGTTCTTTCGCCAGAATTCTTGAAAACTGGTACTACAGAAGCAGTTTTCCAGCAGGCAGGAAAGCAAGATTCATTAAGACATTTGTTGTAAAGTTTAGATAGAACTGGAGCTACTTCAGCGGAGCACTTTTTTAACAGAACAACCGGGATGAGATCAGGTCCACATGCTTTTGCAGTGTCAAGATTTCTTATGATAGCATGCACCTGAGAAGGGATGATTTATATAATAGATGACACACTTAGCTAAATGAAAGAACAAAAGATTTCCAATTTGATTTGCTTTGATTCTCAGAATTCTGCAAGCAAATGGCACATGGTACCAAAAAGCTTCCAGACTAACCTACACTCCTCCATCCCCTCTAACTACTTTAACATGCCTGAATATCTCCCACTCTGCCATAGGGACTCTGACAGGCATATGAACGGGCTTGGAGTATATATTCGGAACATCCTCCCCTTGACTAGAGAAACAAAACTACAATCAGACGATCGAGCCTTTATATGCTTTAGACTTAACATGAAACATAACATTAGCTACTTTTATTTTCTCTACCGCTCTCTCTCGACCCAGGACTGTACCCTAATAAACAAAGTCTCTGACAGCATAGATACAGCACTTTCCCTCAACACTAGCGCACAAGTGCATGTGTTTGGTGACTTCAATGTCCACCACAGCAACTGGCTTGGATTTTCTACTCACAGACGCAGCTGGTATGACTACATATAACTTCTCTATACCTCGTTCCCTATCACAGATGGTTACGTTCCCAACCCGTTTCCCAGACCAGCAAGAACAACACGCATTACTTCTTGATCTGTTTCTGACCACAGTTCCCGATGACTGTGTAACTAATGCCCACAGCCCACTTGGAAACGCCGATCATGCAGTGGTGATAGTTGAAATAGCCCTTTAGAGCCAAAACTGAAGAGCCACTGCTCAAAACAACGAGATATTATAAAAAGGCTTACTAGGAACCCATTATTATTTATAAATATTTGTGACAATAATTAACCAAGCTCTAGTCCATCACCTTACAGATGCTAAACTTCTGACTGACCAATAATATGGATTTAGACAAGCCTGTTCAACAGCAGAAATCCTAACTGTAATCTCAGAACATATATATCAGTCACTGTACAAAGCAGGGGAGGGTAGAGCAGTAGCAAGGCTTTTGACAGGGTATGGCATGAAGGTTTCTCAGGAAAATCAGATCATATCGTATCTTAGCAGTAGTTTGTGTGTTTGTGTGTTTGTGTCTAGTTAAAACTACACAACAAATCCCTACAAATTTGGTACTTTTTTTAATGAGCATAATCCTCGAAAAATACGATATAAAATTAAGAAGAAAAAAAGATGAACAATATAGGGGTCAAATGGCCCTTTATATCATTTAATTTTATCAATAATTTAACACGATTTTAATGTTATCATGTACTAATACAGCCCAGGAAATAAGTCAACATTTTTTTTCAAATTGAACGACACTAACTTTGTTGTTTTGTAACTATTGTCATTTCTCTACAAAGAAAGGGGGGAGATAAATAAAAAGGCAGTTGTCTGTGGGTATGTTTGTATGTCTGGCTAAAAAGCAAATATAACAAACAAAATTCCATAAAGTTGATATTTTTTGATCAGCATTGCTCCCGATGTATAACATTGAAAATTTTGTCATGGGAGGGAGTGGTCAGGCAGATTATGTATTAACTAAGGGGAAGTAACTCTGATTAAAAAAAGAGTTAATTCCCTTATGCCAACTAATTCCTCAAAAAATCTTTAAAATGTGTGTGCATATAGATCCAGAGAGGATTGTGTTTGGTTGAAAAGAAAGATGGAGGAAGAAAGAGAAAAGAGAGGAAGAGGGGGAACAGAGAAAAAATTTAATAGAAATATGTCACACTTTTTCCCCGGGCAATGTGGAGTACTCCTTCTAGCTGTATAGAAAAGAAGACATTCATTTCTTTAAAATTAACAAAATACCAATTTAACAAATACCAAAACATATTGTAATTCCTGACAGAATTCTTTCCTCAAATAACCGAAATAATACTTTTTTTTTGTTGTTATTCATAGATATTATTTCATATTTTCGTTTTTGTGTCTTTTATTGTCTGAGGAATTTGTCATTATATTTTGGAAAAATTCTTGAACCAATCATAAAAGCAATTTGAAATCTATCCTTGCTTATTTGCTTAAAGAACTACAATCTGTCATTTTATTTAGTTTACAGCTTTTTTTTTTGTTGTCATTGTTTTTCGTCTCCAAACAAAATATCCACAGCAATTTTACAAAATAAAGACAATTATTTTCGTTTATTTTCAAATTACTGATAAAAATATTTGAATTTCATAAAAAAATTAGGAAAAATTTAGCCAATTTGTGTGCAAAAACAATGGAGATGGATAAGAACTCAGATATAGACAAAATTTATCTGAATCTGAATCTTTTGATAACTCGAATAATGCCACCTATGCGAGCTACACCTACATGTGAAATGCAGTAGTCTCACAATTAGATTGGTCTTCCCTTCTCATGACATTACCAGAGCCCCGGCATGGGCGCACAAGACAAGAACAATCTAGATCCACATATATCCAGCAAATTGCACGATACCAACTGTGATCCTGAGGATCTGATGCAGCAGATGGAAGACAGAGAGATCTGAAGAGAAAGGGTCACATTGATTTGGGCAAGGAGCCCGGTCGGATAGATCGATATTTGAATGACAACGCTCTTGAGAATGTTCAGAAGTATATCTGAATGATGAAGTTATTGAGATTATTCAGAAAGTTTGTTACTTTGGTGATACCATTGGATCACAGGGTGGAGCAGGTGCTAGTGTGATCACATGAGTTAGGAATGGATGGAAAAAAATTATAGAATTTGTCATTACTAACTAGCAGAGCATTACCAAGGAAAGAGTTTTTTTCTGTCATGTGTACGCACTGTGATGGTATATGGAAGTGAAGCCTATTAAGTGAGGGTTGAGGATATGTGTTGCATGGAGAGAAATGATGTTGGAATGATACGATGGATGTGTAATATTAGTGTTAAAGACAGGCTTAGTTCTGATAATCTCAGAAGAAGATTAAATCTGAAGAGAATAGAGATATGTGTGCAGTTAAATGAATGACTGTTCTCGAATGTAGAACAGTTGAGGTAGCAGATTCAGTCGGGAAGAAAAAAGCCAAGAAAAAACATGTGAGGAAGTGATGAAAATGGATCCAAGAGAAAGAGGGATAAAAAAGATACCTGGCCAGAGAGAGATAACTTTAGATGTTGATTTTTTAAAGCTGTCCAACACATGCCATCATGTAAAACAGATGTTATTCCGATGACGATGATGATGATGATGATGATGATGATGATGACTCATTTTTCTCCATTGACAGCAAATTACTGGGAGGGTAGACCTCCTAGGGCTACACAGAACCTCAGCTTACGTGTACTGCGACGTACACTGACCACACCGAGTGCATAACTCTCAGTTAATTTATACAGTTCAGAAGAGTTTATGTCTGATGCATGGGGGAGTCCCCACCACAGTTACAAAATATGCTATGATTTGGTTTGTGAAAATTGGCACCTCCAAACCCAGGCATTAATATAGCAGTTATTTTCACATCACTACACATGTATTAATTTCAATCCAAACCTTGATTCATGCACAACACAAGGTAGTTCGAGTAAAGAAATTAACATAGAAAAACTGCTGTTGTTTCACGAGAGTATATTTTCCATGCAATTTTGGATATTTTTCTATTTTTGGATCTATAGTTGTAACTTGTACATATTTTCGACATAACACTATCTATAATTCCCCCCCACTCTTTATCCGTGCCTAAACCTAAACGTAGATTCCAATTTTCTTTTTAAATTTCACACATGTACTTGATGTGTCTGGGAGTGTTCTTAGAAAGGTTTTGTATTGGAATGCTTACGATAAATATGAAAAATCGATATTCAACAAAATCCAATTAATAAAATGAGTCCGATTATGACCAAAGTTAACGCCTTATATGCCTAACATCAAAATTGTATTCGAGAAGTTTTATCCCCGCACAAGCAAAAAGGCCCAACATATAAAATCAACAGTAGGTTCTTTGATATGAGAGGGGCGCGTTCGAATTGAATGTTTCTATTTAGAGCACAACTGAGCTGTGATACTTAACTCTTGAATTTTAAACTTTAATTGAAGACATTATATAAAAATGATTTTAAAAAATCAACGGTAGGTTCCCCTACAGTGCAATGTAGCCTACAATTTATTGTGGACTAATTCAGTGCAGGAAGAGGAACATGTAAAGCTTCCTCCCAATGCACTACAATGGGTCCTCGACTAGAAAAGGCAATCAATCCATTTGATTGAAAAATGGTCGATTTCACCGATTTCCAGGACAATAAAAGTATGGAACAGTGGAACATTTGTTGATTCTCATCGGGTCTTTTTGTTAGTGTATATATATATATATATATATATATATATATATATATATATATATATATATATATATATATATATATACTGAGAGTTTTATTCTCATTGAATGCTGTGCAACCTCGGACCTCTTTATATATATAATATAATATATATATAACATATATATGTATATATAATATAATATATATATATATGTAAATATAATGTATATATATATGTATATATATATATATATATATATAATATAATATATATAATATAATGATTAATAAAACATGTTAAAAGACATCTTGAAAAAGAGTTAAAAACATATTTAATTTTAAAAAGGAAGCACAAGATAAGTGGATAGTCCTTAATCCGCGGAGTTTCGAAGAAATACTCTCCTTCTCATCAGAGGGCAGGAATTAGGAAAATGCAGGATCGGATTTTGCATGTAAAAGTATTTAATGAAACTACAAGTAAGTCACAGATCTTACTTGGTTAAAAAAAAGGGTGAGGTAAGGGGAATAGGAAGTAAAAGAAAAATGATAAAAAGATTTCACATGAATGGGTAGTCCGGTGAAGGGTAAAAAATCCAAGAATGGTAAAATCCAAACACGGTCGAATTAAAAATGTCCAATCCAATGGGTAAGTTCCAAATGGTCCAAAATGATCCAAAAGGCATAATTCCTTGGAAAAAATCGCAAATGGAATGAATCATTAAAAGAAAAAGCACTGAAGAGAATATTTAAAACACGTCTGCCAAGGCCGGAGGAATCAAGTAAATATATATATATATATATATATATATATATATATATATATATATATATATATATATATATATATATATATATACGCTAACAGAGATACCCGATGTTGCCCAGGATCCAATGAGAATAAATAAATGTTCCACTGTCCCATGATGACACCCTGCACTGGTGATTCCTGAAAGGATGAAACACAAGTATCTGTAGGTATTTAATAATTATTATAGTAAATAATTATATATATATATATATATATATATATATATATATATATATATATATATATATATATATATATATATATATATATTGAGCTGCTTTCTCGATTTTGAAACGTTTCCAAATTGACAACATCTTGGAAGTTTTTCGCTAGATATAATGCTAGTCATTTTGGATGGAACTGTCCATTTGTGTCAGGTTGTCAAATCTTAAAGGAAAAAAATATTCCATCACAATGCTTCTCCAGGAGTAAAAAAAAAAGGAACAAAAAAAAAAACAGAAAAGAAGAAATCTGGAAAGAGGGCCCCTTTTTCAGAAGAGAACGTTGACCAACCCCCGTAAAATATGTTATTTTCTTTTTTAGAGAATTGGAGAAAGAAAAAAAAGGATTTATGCGTTATTGTAAAAATAATAATTAAATATCTGCCATATGCCAATGTAGTGCATTTTTATGCATGAAGATCGATACATATTACGAAGGAATATAAATGAAAGGGAAAAAGGAAGAAAAGCACCTGCTATGGAATGATGGGTAAGATGCTATTATCAGAGGAGAACAGTCGTCCTTGAGTGCCTCATGAATCAAGTTATATAAGAGCATTAATTTATATTAATTCTTTGAATTGCATATCTAGAAGTTATATCAAGTTCCATGCAAGATTTTTCTTTTAAATAGGAGTCACCACTTATCAAGCCCAGAAGGCTACTCGAGGATAAAGTTAATGAATATAAGGTAGCCAGTGAGACAACAGCGTAATGATCAGTAATATTGGAAACTGGGCAGAATTTTATTATGCAAGAGGACATTTCAACAAGGACTTGTTTACATTAAACTTGAAGACGAGCACGTTATAGTCGACTGGAAAGCAGCCCTGCTGTATCAATTTTCATTGCCGGACAGTTCTAGGAAAGAAACTTTGTTCATGGAATTTGCATTTAGAACTAGGCACACGTAGAGAGATGGGGAAATTGTTGACAGTGGTTGTAGCTAGACGAGTGCTTGCTGTGAATGTTTTGTAGTGGGCAACTTTTGATTGAAGGTCAGTTGAGCATCAACAACGAAAATAATGATAGAGCAGAGATAGATTCACAACGTCGCTTTTTTTTTTTTTTACACAGTGATCACCACTTATCAAGGCCAGGAAGCCACTCAGGGATAAGGGTTATTGCAAGTACATTACGTTAGTGTGGAGATTTGATGAAGTGTTTACTTAAGGGGGCGGTTCATTAGGAATTTGTTAACATTGGACTTGAAGACATCCAAGTTGTAGTCCGGTGGGAAGCAGGCAGACGGAACAGAGTTCCACAGGCGTGCAGTTCTAAGAAAGAAGCTTTGTTCATGGAATCCGCGTTTTGATTTAGGCACAGCTATAGAGTGGGGGAAATTTTTCACAGTGGATTCAGCTAGACGGGTGTTTTTCATGAAAGATTGGCGAGGGGTGACCAGAGATTGAAGTTCAGACGAGCACCTGCCATGGAAATAACGATAAAATAAGGATAGGCTCGCAACGTCTCTTCTGTGGGAGAGAGGTTGCAGGGTAGAGAAAAGGGCATCCCCCACTAAGCCACGAAGTCTATTTTGTACTCTGTCAAGGCAGGATAGGCTGTTTTTAGCAGCTCCTGCCCAGATATAGCAACAGTATTCCATCCTTGGACGTACTTGGCTTTTATATAGATAAATTGTGAGATAGAGGTTGCAAGGCGGAGAAAAGGACGTCAACTGATTGATTTCAAAGCCAATTCTGAACCCTGTCAAGGGAGGAAAGAGTGTTGTCAGCAGTTCCTTTCCGTACGTGGCAACAGTACTCGACTTGAGGATGTATTTGGATCTTACACAGGTAAAGGATTGTGTCAGGACTGGGATATGCACTGTTTCTGTCCAAATTATTGTTGTTGACCCGTGCTAGGGGTCACAAATGAAAGAAACCACAAGTAGTGTAAAGTGTGTAAAATATAATATGTATTTATCATAAAGAATACAGGAGACACTAAAGTGGTATGAGAGGTACGTGTTCGTAGTATGCGGTTAAACATGGTACAAAGGTCTCCGATTTAGTCTCTGAAACCAGTGGTATTCATAGGACTGGTTGATCCCACTTAGTTCTCAAATAGGGGTGATTTGTACCCCACAACAATTACTATGCTCACACAATAATGCATTTCAAACGATGTGCACTCTCTCTTACTTCATGGAAAGCATCGAGAGGTCAGCTGAGGTCAAAGATGTGGAAAATTGCTTAGGTTGTGCAGATATACTAGAAAGGAATATGACATCACATGATGAAAAGAGAGAGGGTGATAGTAGAATTTTTTTGTGAGAAAGAGGTTGCAAGGAGGAGAAAAGAACGTCACCTGATTGATTTCAAAGCCAATTCTGAACCCTGTCAAGGTAGGAAAAATGCTGTGAGTAGTTTCTTTCCGTATGTAACATGTATTTGGTCCTTATACGGGCAGAGGATTGCGTCAGGATTGAGATATATATTGTTTATGTTCAGATTGTTATCCTCTGCAATAACGCATTTCAAATGACATATACTCTGTCTTACTTCATGTGTGTAGTCACTGATGCTATCACTGTTAGATGCTGAGTTGATAGATACCCATATATATAATTTACTTAGTTTGAAATGGAAAGCATTGAGAGTGTCAAAGAGTTGAAAATTGGTTATAAAGTTATACTAGAAATGAATATGACATCACATGGCTGAAAGAGAGATGGTGATAGAAGAATTTTATGGAACACGTATATCAAATCCATTGCCAAGGTCGCTCCAGTGGATATCTCCCTCCTGATTCAATTCTCTACCTATATAAAAGCCAGGTACGGCCAACGATGGAGTACTGTTGCCACATCTGGACAGGAGCTGCTAGAAGCAGCTTATCCTGCCTTGATAGAGTTCAAAATAGACTCCGTAGCTTAGTGGGGATGCCCTTTTCACTTCCCTGCAACCTCTTTCCCACAGAAGAGACGTTGCGAGCCTGTCTCTGCTTTATCATTACTTTCATGGCAAGTGCTTGTCTGAGCTTCAATCTATGGGCCACCCTCGCCAATCTTTCACAGAAAACACTCGTCTAGCCAAAGCCACTATTAATAATTTCCCCCACTCTTTATCTGTGCCTAAACCTAAATGTAGATTCCATGAACAAAGCTTCTTTCTTAGAACTGCACGCCTGTGGAACTCTCTTCCATCTGCCTGCTTTCCAGCTGACTACAATATGATCATCTTCAAGTCCAACATAAACAAGTTCTTGATGAACCGTCCCCCTAAGTAATCTAACTTACAAAATTCCACTACTTATGTTTACTATGCTATAATCACATTGACTAATGTATACCCATTAACCTTTATCCTCGAGTGGCCTCCGGGTCTAGATAAGTGGTGATTCCTGTGCAAAAAAACCCCCAAAAAACAAAACAAACACTGTTTTAAGAAAAAAAAGCATTGCCTTTTACTTTTGTTCAAAAGGGGGAGATAACTCTATACTGATGAATACAAAGATATTTACAATCAATAGATTTCATCCCACAAAATCAATATGTGATTCTGCTCCATCAGTTTTGTTCAATGCTGATACAGATTCTTGAAAAGAAAATATAGGTGCTTCTACACTATTGGAACGAGATTTCGGAAATCGTAATATTGAATTTCACATGAAAACAATTGTATCTACATATTCCTCTTATTTTTAAGATGATTATATCCAAAAATTACGAAAATCGATGAGGTAGAACATTTTTTATTAAAGAAAATAGAATTTGAAGAACACAATCATGTATGTCTATGTAAGACACAGGAGAGTTACAAGGGAGGCAATTTCCTCCCGATAATTCTTGGAAAACTCAGAAAAGTTTTTAGGGTGTATTCCAATTCCGGCTGCACCTGTTCATTTGAACACGAAATCATAAAAATTGGTGAGTCATCTCATAAGATATATAGCAATAACATACTGAATTTTCAAGAGTCTATGATAATTTTAAATGCCTGTACAAAATAAGTCTTGAAACTTATTGAAGGCACCTCATATTTGCCCCATTACAGGGAGTAGATATTTAGCAGTGGGAAAGTGGATATCGATGTAGACTGACAACCTGCAGTGTCAAGTTCGAATCCTGTCGGATCTACCACAACTGAAAAGAATTTTTTTTTCTTCTTCTGTTTGCCAAACACCAAGAGGAATTTCCATGGACGGAGTTTCTTTCCAAGAGATTCTTGTCTGTGCAAAGCATTATCATGGAATTGCCTCTCTGTACACTACAACATCCAATGCCATCAAAATATTTATCCTAAGTCGCTTCCCTGAGTAATCAAACGTTATCTTTTTCCGTTCATCATTTTCAATCTTTTCAGAATAATCTTCATTATTTAACAGACATCTTTTCTTTTTTTTATTAAATTAAAAAAAAAATCTTTCCCCCCTTAAACAAGACATATCGCCACTTGGAGAGTGAGGTGCTATTATTTGGGATCGTCTCTAACAGAGGACTGTGGGGAGTTGAGCAGTGAGATCACATTACATTCAAACTTCTGCAGTCGAGAAAGCAGGAAACAGGGATGGAATTCCAAAGTTTAGCAGCTCCAGAAAAGAAACTATTAGAATAAAAGGCTTTCTAGCATCTGGGGACAGTAGCAGCGAAGAGGTGGGATTTTTCTGCTTGTCGGCTTAGTTGGGTGTATGTACATCGAGGGGGGCACAAATGCTATGAGTTCATCAGAGCACATTCCATTAAAGTATTTGTAAAGCAGGCAAAGAGATGCGACATTGTGGTGATGGAGCTTGATTGATAGTGCGGTACTTATTAGATTTGAGACTCTTTTGAACCTCATCTAAGAGTGAGGGACTAGTGACAAATTTCAATAGATTCAGCACGAGGTACATTTTTACAGGACATAAGCATGACAAATAGAAAAGTGATCTCACTGCTCAACTCCCCACAGTCCCCTGTTAGACACGATCCCAAATAGAAAAGATAAATTGCATACATTTATTGGTGCTTGTTAAGATACTGTCGACAAATCGATTTTTAAATATATTGT
Source organism: Euprymna scolopes (assembly GCF_053919585.1). Taxonomy (NCBI): domain Eukaryota; kingdom Metazoa; phylum Mollusca; class Cephalopoda; order Sepiida; family Sepiolidae; genus Euprymna; species Euprymna scolopes. The sequence continues at coordinate 63,937,232 of NC_136518.1, forward strand.
TTTAAGCATAAACAAGATTATGTACTTAATTGTCATGTCGAAAATAACAATATATCCAAAAATTACTAAAGTCCATCAAGTAGAACAACTGCTACTGTGTTTTTAGTTTAAAAAAAAAAAAGTCTATCGTTATAGGCAACAAATATTGCGACCATGACACAAGAAATATAATATATTCCTTCCAGAGTTATTTCCCCTGTGTTTAGCTTCCTACTGCCTACTTTATATCGTCTAAGAAAACTGTGATTTTATCCAGTTTTCTATATAAATTACTTTTAATTATAAATAATTTTCTGTTTGATTAATTTTCGTAATTTTTGGATATACTACTATTTTCGGCATGACAATTAAGTACATAATATTATTTTAGCTTAAAACGACATAAGTAAAAAAAAAATTGATATGTCGACTGTACCTTTACAAGCACCCGTTTATTTTCCACGCTGTCAACAGAAAAATAAGATGCCATTAATCCTTATCCTTGAATGGCTTTTATTTCAATGCAAACTCATTATTAAAAGATGGTCTTGCTTGCAGAAAACGTTAAACATCAGTAATGGCGGCTCCGTGCATAAATTTGAATGTAAAACAAAAATTAATTTTTATCTTTGCGTTTTTTTTTGTTGTTTTGTTTTTGTTTTGTTTTTTTTTGTTTTTTTGTGTTTTTTTTTTTTTTGCTAGTTTTCGTAATTAAAGGTTTGCAGAAAATTCCTTCTTCCCTCCAATTTAAAATCCGATAATTCTCTTTAATCATTAAAGCCAGAATGTAATTTTAATCAATTGATTATTATTATTGATTAGTTTCTGCCAATGCTATTTATCTGATTAATTCACATAATTATAAGCTATTGACACGTCATCGATCACTAACTTTCACTTAAGATCAATATTGTGTCGTTTGTGCGGCGGCTTGACGCTTAACAAATAAACATTACCAAATTCTTGCAAATTAGTTTGACAGATAACATCGTGCAAAAGATTTCAGATTAAAAAAAAAATGTACATCCCTCATAAGACCTTTTTCAGTGTAAGAAAAAATATCCTGATACTAAATCTAACTTTATTTTTCTAGATCAGACACCGTTTTCATGTAACCTAAGTCATATTTTATTGTTATTTGTTATTAACGACAAACACAAAAGACTTGTAATACTGGCTGGCACTTGTCTTCATTAATTGTTGTTGGAATAATAAAAGTAATACAAATGTTAACCTTTAAAAGGAAAGAACAATTATTTGCCTTTTTACATTTTGGAGTGAGTACACGTCTTGTTAACAATGTTAACCGGCAACGTACGTCTCGGTGGTTTCGAGGCTAAGAATGTACTGCCTACTCGCCTGTCATGTGTGCTAGGGATTGGTTAAAAGAAAGAGAGAAGGAGAGGGAAAGGGACAGCGAGAGGGAGAGGGAGATGACGAGGGACTCTGGGAAGCAGTTCCTGGTTTGTGTCCGGTTTATGATAAAGAGAAAGAGAGGGGGCTAAGAAACTATTATTTCTTGGGGAATGGTATTATTTTCGTTCTAATTCTTGGCTTTTATGGATGACACAGGTCAGTCCTACAGACTTCTTAGGAGAACACACAATAATCTCATCAACTGTCTCATAATGACAGCCTCTAAGGTTGTCCTTGATCTTAGGGAATAACCAAAAGCCACAGAGAACAAGGTCTGGACTATAGGGAGGGTGAGGAACTGTCTTGATGCCCATCTTGGCCAAGTAGTATGTGACAAGGATAGAGTTGTGGGCTGCCACATTCATGCAAATCTTCCACATTTTCAGTTTCTTGCAAATAATTGTGTGTACAGTTCCTACACTGACATCAAACTGTGCACTTATTATCTCTAGACACGCGACGCTCCTTATCCATGAATATTTTTATTTGGCCAATCAACTCTGGTGTTCTGACTTCCTTACTCCTGCCACACCTTTCATCATCCATCACACACTCCCTTCCTTCCTTCCTTGAATCTCTTAAGCCACTCAGAAACTGATGTTGGATACATACAAGATGGTCCAAAAGCAGTCTGAAGCATTCCATACGTTTCTATAACGTATAAAAGTATAGTTCACGGAAGAGAAATCGTCAACAATAAAAAGCAACAATAAACCTTTCAGTATAACAGTTTCATAAGTGGTTTGATAACACTGTCCAACACTCAAAATAATTCATTTTTATATGCACAATGATGTGTAAAATTCATTTCTGACCTTTTTATCGAATTAAGTAGGGGTTTTTTTTGTGGGGTGGGGGTCGCTTTCGAGCATTTTGATGAAGAATCTTATTGATGTGAGTGATGAACATGGCGAAAGATTTCATCAGGATATTTCAGTGATGGAGAAACGTTTTAAAACAAAAATGGAAGCTGCCAGTCGTCTTCGCACTCAACTAGTGGCGGTCTGGTTGGTGTTTTTCGTCCTCGGTATTTCTATCCTTTTTGACAACATTGTTTTGTGTGTGTGGAGGTGGCGAAGTTAATTTACAATTTAGCGACTTCAGTTTTATTGGCTCCATATGATGTTTCCCTCGATCTTTTTTTTTTTTAACTTCTGTGTAGTTTTCCTGTGGATTATTATTATCATTATTATTATTATTATTATTATTATTATTATTATTATTATTATTATTATTATTATTAGCATGGAAAATCTATTTTTGGCCTTGCTTTTGTCGAATTAAGTACAGGTTTTTGCAAAATTGTCGCTTTCGATAATTTTGCAAGATAATCTTAATGATCTCAGTGATGAACATGAAAAAAGATTCCATCTGGATATTTTATTGATGGAGAAACGCTTTAAAGGAAAATGGAACCCTGGCATATTGGCAGACTACTGTAGGAATATAAAAACGAGGATGACACTTAACACAAGAGGGTCAAGAAGACAACTATTGTTTAAACTGATAATTTTGTGTTTTTTTCTCATTCATACCTAATCACCATCATCATCATCATCATCATCATCATCATCATCATCATCATCATCATCATTATGATGCAGTCTGTCAATCTTGACAATGACTAGTCAGGGTCTCGGTGCTTTATCCCTCGGTGTTGGTGTAGTCCTCTTTTTGTGTGAAACGTCCGGTCACAGGTACTGCATATGTGGGTGCCGGGGTTGTGTGATCGATAGTGTCTCAGTTTTAAGGCTTCTCCAATCTTTCTATCTATTTCCTCCTTCCGTTTGTGGAGAGTGTTCCGCCAGCTACTCCTTTCTTTGGCCTGTTCCTCCCAACTCTCAACATTGATGTTCATTGCCTTCAGGTGCCGCTTTGTTACATCTTTGTAGAGAAGCATCTGACCTCCTACCTTGCGGGTTCCATTTTCCAGTTCTCCGTAGAAGATCATCTTTGGGATTCGGTTGTCTTCCATTCTGGCAACGTGCCCGGTCCATGGTAGTTGCATAGTAGCAAGGGTAGCTTCCACGCTGTCTATAGTAAATGAAAACGGTGCCTAATCTAGAGGAATAAAGGTCAATTTTAGTAGCAGAATAATTTTCTTACACCGAAACAGATCTTATGTGACATGTACTTTTCTTAATCTGGAATTTATCATAGAATGTAATTAAATTCTACAGCGTGTGGTATAAAATAGTTGTTGTTGCCGTTGTTGACGTTGTTGTTGTTGTTGTTGTTGTTGTAGTTGTTGTTGTTTTTGACGACGACGACGACGACGATTTCTCATCTGTGAACTATACTGAAAGATTACCGTGTGTCTTTCTAAGAAGTTTTGCTCAGAATTCCATTTTTTTTTATTATTGCAGAATAAATCCAAATCTTTATTTTTTAAAAAATGGTCGATACTTTTCCCGTGACAAATCTGACTAAAAGAATTTCAGAAGTCGTTTTTTTTTGTTTGTTTTTTTAACTAAATGGACAAATATGATAATTAGTTTAATGCAAATTATTTCTTATTAGCATAAACTGATATGATTATATTTATGACAAGAAACTGTTTGTCGCCATTATATCAAATCAAAGCTGAAAATTTAAAAATGAATATATATATTCTTTTAAGGCGGGGAGGGAGGGAAAAGTTTCCAAAAATTTGAGCATAGAAAAAAAAATCATTTTTATTTCATTTTTTTTTTTTTTTCAATCAATAAAAATGTTCACATCAAAGTAAATATATAAATTAACTTCGCATTGCCGTCGGTATGAAATTTACTGATTCAAAAATATATTGAGTTTTCGTGTTATCATTAGACTAGAATTGGCTGCGTCAAAATTGTGTGATCCTGCCACTTTTAGCTAGACAAATTTTGTCACGTCACAGTTGACAGTTCGATCAATGCATGATAATGATGCCTCTGTTCAGTTTCGAAAGACAAAGGATACTCTCTGCAGGGGCTGCTGCGCATGTAATTGTGAGGCAAGGGTTGCGCAATCACCAACTACATCTTTCCTGATTTGCATTGCTTGAGTCCAGTGGCAAGGAGAGGTCCAGGACGACTGGAAACAATGCAGAGATAAGCGGAGAGCACATACAGCACCTGGAAGTCCTAAATGGTCACCCATCTGGTACTTGCCAGTCTCATCGTTGCTTAACTTCAGTGATCTGATGGGAATCAGTGTTTCAAACGTGATTGTGCTGTATATTATTCGATCAATACTTTTGTGGAAACAGAGAATATATATATATATATATATATATATATATATATATATATATATATATATATATATATATATATATATATATATATATATATATATATATATATATATATTGGCGAGGGATCGAACATGGCTTTAAACCTAACCCTAATCCTGTTGTGATGCCCCCATCTTTAGACTATTTATACAGAACTAGCAGAACTTGCGAAACTTCCACATTCATATTCTTCATTTGTTATACATTGTTGCTGTACTTAAAAATATTTCCGTTCTAGCTATGGATGTCCGGTGCAAACGGAGACCCCACGATCTTATTGCATCACCTTTGTTCAAACAAGAACATACCTATTTACGTCTAATGTTACCGGATCAGGCTGTATGAAGATACTTACTTTCTGACTTAAATGCACCAAACATTGATGTTATTACTTTTTCTCCATCCCTTTACAGAACATAGTCATGTTTTGCAAAGTCAAAAACAAAATCAAAAATTTTTCTTTACAAAACAACCAAACCAAACACCATGAATAAATATTTGAAAGTATAAAGAACTTGAAGCATAAAACTTCTTTTTTTTTCCGAAATTACTAAACTTGGCATAGAATAACTGAAAGGGCTGATATGTCGTAAAAAACAAAACAACAATACCAAACTTATCTACATAGTCTGATTAATCTACTTCAGGAATATATCTGGCTTTGAGGGTAAAATTTTCAAAACCTTTATAAGAGTTTGTGACATATTTCTGTTCTATGGACGTCAAGCGCAGAATACAAACCCAACCAATATTACTGTACTATATTTGGACAGAATAGATATTATATTTGATCCTAGCCCGAAGGCCAAGACAGTGTATCTTATTTGCGATTATCGAACGTCTCTTTGCATTATACAATGACACGTACGGATGCCCAAAATTGACAACATATTTTATTATTATTATTATTATTATTATTATTATTATTATTATTATTATATTTTGATTGGCAAAGTTACTCTTACTATTGATATTGTTGTTATATTTATTATTGTCTTAATTATTATTAGTAGTAGAAGTATCAGAAATAGAATTCTAGTATCATTATTATGTTTTTTACTATTTCCATTATTATATTTTTATTGGTAATGTTATTCTTGTTGATATTACAGTTATTTTTATTATCTTTCATTCTCCTTCTTCTTGCTTTTCTTTTTCTTCTTCTTCTTTTTCTTCTTTTTCCTATTCTTCTTCTTCTTCTTCTTCTTCTCATTATTATTATTATTATTATTATTAGTAGTAGTAGTAGTAGTAGTAGTAGTAGTAGTAGAAGTAGTAGTAATAGTAGCAGTAATAGTAGTAGTAGTAGTCTTATTGTTATCATTATTATTACCAGTAGTAATATTTAGGGCTATGACAACAGCATATTCTTTTCATTGTTTTGACTCAAGTTTATATCCGACAGAGTTAGACACAGTTAATCAACCGAGAACCACATCACTATGTAAAAGCATATAAGATATCAATGAATACACACTCGAGGGTCAAAACAATGAAAAAGAATATGCTGTTGTCCTAGCCCTAGATATACAATACTTCATGGTTAAGGAATGGAATACTTTCAGTTAATCTAATTTCCAGGGAAATGCCAGGACACAGGTAGGGTAGTTTAAAATAAAAATTAAAGGTAAAATATATTAGTTAATAATTTAAGAATAACAAATTATTAAATAGAAAACGGACACAATACGTAAAAAAGATATGTAACATAAAAGTTCAATTTTATGCACGTTTAAAAGTTTATGCAAACCTTATTTCCTTTCTTTTGAAAATAATCTACATCGACTGCCAAATTTTGAAAATTATTCATAGATTTATCCAAAACATCCGGAAGTTTTATTGGATATCATGTTGGCTTGACAGACCAAAGGCAGGCTTTTTTTTACAAGTTAGTCACGATTTATTAAGACACAAAGGGCACTCGAGGATGAGGGTCAATGAGTGTAAAGTGGACACGGAGACAACAGCGTAGTGATCGTTAGTGGGGAAAATTGAGTAGAAGTCGATTATTTAAGAGGATGACTCAACAGGACTTTTACAGAACTTAAAAACGACCATGTTGTAGTCAGCTGGGATGCAGCTCCGTGGTATAGAGTTCCACAAGAGGACAGTTCTGGGAAAAGAAATTTTTTTCATAGAATTTGCATTTAGATTTAATAGTACTACAGACAGAAAGTGAGGGAAATTGTTGACAGTGGTTGCAACTAGACGAGTGCAGTTTTTTTGGAAGTTTTGCAAGGGTGTGGGCATTGATTGAAGCTTAGACTAACATTTGCCATGAAAATAGCGATAGAGTAGAGATAAACTTGTATCATGAGAAGAAAAGAACTACTAGGTTTCGAGGTTGGTTTTGAAACCCTGTCATGGCAGGATAGGGTGTCTAAATAGCTCCTCCTCAGATCTGGCAAATGCACTTCATTTTATGACGTTCCCTGCAACCTCTTTCTTACAGAAGAGATGTTGCGAGTTTATCTCTGCTTTATTGTTATTTTCATGGCAAGTGCTCGGCTGAGCTTCAATCTATGGTCCCCCTCGCCAAACTTTCACAAGAAACACCCGTCTAGCAGAAAACACTATCAATAATTTCCCCCACTCTTTATCTGTGCCTAAACCTAAATGTAGATTCCATGAGCAAATTTTCTTTCTTAGAACTGCACGCCTGTGGATTTGTTTTCCGTTTTCCTGCTTTCCAGTTGACTACAATATGGTTGTCTTCAAGTCTGACATAAACAAGCTTTTGATCAGCCGTTACATATAAGTTAACAAATTTACCGAATTTCCATTACTAACGATTACTATATTGTCCAATTTCTACTGTACACTCTTTAACCCTTATCCTCGAGTGGCCTCTTGGTCTTGATAAGTGGTGATGCCTATGTAAAAAAAAAAACAAAAAAAAACGTATTTAGTTCTTATACAGGCAGAGGATTGCATCAGGAGTGAGATATCTTCTGGAGCGGTAGATGCATTTATGTTTTCCACGACCTTGGTACAAGACATTCCTTTGAATAATGATAATAAAGAGGTGCTTGTAGAGTTAAGTAAACTCATGATGGTTAACATTGATAGACTCAGGTGGTTGAGGAAGTTTCATATGACTAACCCAATTGTCTCCATTTGTAACAGAACGCGTACGAGCATGTGAAAAAATATCAGCAGGAGCTGTAAGGTAACTGGTTTGCAAAGATAATAGCAGCAGTGGCCGAAAAAGCACATATGCAAATTAGGAAGTGTGTGCATGCTTGTGTGACAAAAAATAAAAAATGAGAAAAGGACACCACGTGGTCAAACGAAGCAAAGTCGGCGCCACAAAAGATGGATGTGTAAAGTTGAGGATTGCTGGTTGTGGCCGGCATGTGGTCGGGGAGAGAAAGAAAAACGTGTTCCATCATGCCATCTCACATTTCTGAAGTCGGCTTGAAAGTCAGCACTAAAGCGCACCTGGATGTGCTGAAAAATGTGGCGATCCTCTAGTGCAATCATGTGGCCGCTAGCAGACCCTAGGTGCGGCAGCCCAAAAGACCAAAGAAACCAAGGCGTGGCTTCAGAAGGAGTACTACGACTTTGTACCCTTCTCTCACTGGCCTGACGTGAACACGCTTGACTACTTCATTTGCTCATATGTCAAGAACATCACCAACATGACCTCCCACAACACCAAAGCCAGCCTGATCGCTGCCATCCGCCGAGTATTCGCCAAGCTCCTGCCAGTGCTTGTGGAAAAGGCATGCTCCCAGTTCCGGACCAGTATCAAAGGGATGATTAAGGCTGAAGGTGGCTACTTTGAATAGATATCAGCTATACTACATAATCAAGTTATCTGAATTGATTCTTTTAATAAAAGTTTTAAAATAAAGCTGTAGTGTTGTTTTCTTTAGGGCGTCATTTTTATCGTTCCACCCTCTATATCTTCTTAATATTACTCATTATCATTGGCTAACCCAAGTAACTTTGGGCCTTGATAAGTGGTAACCCATTTGTAAAATATCTCTACTATATAAAAGAAACTTTGTATCTGTGCGTCTGTGTGTGTGTGTGTGTGTGTGTGTATGTGCGTTTCCTATCGATTCAAAAACGGCTGGGGCGATTTTTATGAAATTTCACACGAAGGTGCTTTATGTGCCTGCTAGTGTTCTTAGATAAGTTTTGTACCGGAATGTCTTTGATAAGTATCAATAATCATTTCTCACAATAATCCGATGAATGAAGGAACAGCCGATTTTGAATTGAACGCCATTTTTGGTTTCAGAAGAAAAAAAAAATCTTGTTCCAAACAAAATGGCAGTCGTCAATCAGAGAAACATTGAATTTTAAAAACCAAAATGAAAACAAAGAATAGGTTTTCCGTTGGATTGTGAATCTGTAAAAGTGTCGGACTGTACAGAGCTCTACGGACAAATTTATCTTTAACTGACGTTTGACAACTAAATATTTTCGCTTACTAACCAAATAGAAAAGTGCTCAACTAGAGGAAACGGGTTTGTATTACTGTACACATAGATTCGAAAAAGTTGTTAAAAAACAAATATATAACAAATAAATGCTATCAAAGGCAACATAAGTTACTTTTCTACCAAACTGGATATAATTTTCGTGTTTTTATTCAATGTAACATGTTTATTCAGCTCGAAAAACATACAGTGTTTACCGATGTATTCAAAAATTCAAGATGGCGTCCGACTCTTTCTCGGAGAGGGTAAGTTTTGGAAAAGGTATTATAAATAATAAACTAGTCAAAATACTGTTAGAAATTCGCTCAATATATGTTACCGTGACATAAGTTGACATATATTCGGTTGTTTTTTAATAGTATTTTGTCTAGTTTATTATTTATAACATCTTTTCCCAAACTTACCGTGTTAAAGAGACAGTCGGGCGCCATTTTGAATTTTCCAATACATCGGTAAACACTGCATGTTTTTCGAGCTGAATAAACATGTTACATTGAATAAAAACACGAAAATTATATCCAGTTTGGTAGAAAAGTAACTTATGTTGCCTTTGATAACATTTGTTTGTTATATATTTGTTTTTTGACAACTTTTTCGAATCTATGTGTACAGTAATACAAACCCGAGGAAACAATCAATTGATTTGATGGAAAAATGGGCGATTTCACCGATATTGATGACAATAAAAAATATGGGTGTGTGAAAAATTCTTTGATCATCATTCAATCCCGGGCAACGTCGAGTCTCTCTGCTAGTATTGAATAAAAGTCTGGCAGCTATTGATAAACGTTAATGCATTTGTTAATGGCGGTTCGTTTTTAGACTGCTTAACTGACCACGTGTAGTCGTATCAATGTTACAAGAAGCCACATGCTAATATCGTTGCCACGGGTGTGAAAACAAAAATCTTCCTAACACGTGTGCAACTATTTTTAAAGAGAATATCAGATATGCAACTTTATAGTACGCCCCAAACCACATGTAATTCACTTTTTTTTTTTTTGAATGGAAGTGATTCATCTTATTTCCAAATTATTTGAGTGGGGTGGGGGGGGGCATTGTTTTTTTTTTACAAGGAAGTCACCACTTATCAAAGCCCAAATGCCACTCGAGGATAATGGTTTATAAATATAAGGTCGTCACTGAGACAACATCTTTTCCACTGAATAGATGTTGTGAGTCTGTCTCTGCTCTATCATTTTTTTCATGGCAAATGCTCGTCTGAGCTCCAATCTTTCACAAAAAAAACACTCAACTAGCTACAACTACTATCAACAATTTTTCCCACTCTTTATCTGTGCTTAAATCTAAATGCAGAATTCATGAGCAAAGCTAATTTCCTAGAACTACCCGCTTGTGGAACACTATTTCACTGGCCTGCTTCCCGGCCAACTACAATATTGTAGCCTTCAAGTCCAATCTAAACAAGTTCTTGTTGAGCCGTCTCCTGAAATATCCAAATTCTATCCAACCTACACCATTAACGATTACTACTCTACCATTTTACGTTCATTAACCCTTATCCACAAGTGGCCTGCATGCCTCGATAAGTGGTGACTCCTTGTAAAAAAAAAAAAAAAAAAAAGAAAATGGGTAGAATTTGATTATTTAAGAGGGCGGCTCAACAAAAAGTTGTTTACATCGAACTTGAAGACGACCAGGTTGTTGTCAACTGGGAAGCAGACAAGTGAAATTGAATTCCACAGGTGCGCAGTTCTAGGGGGAAACGAAACGCTTTGTTCAAGGAATTTGCATTCATTTTTACTGATTATATCAAACCCCCCCCCCGCCCCCCGAGTCGTAGAAATTTCCAGGTTGGAATCTGGAGGTGTGTTTAACTCACTGGGGAAGATGCACTCCTGAATCAAGATGGAAAGCAGCGGGAAATTATCGTCTTTAATTGTCTTCTCGAGTCGTGGTCGCCGACGCTGTTAAAACAGCAGGGCTGCTGCTGCTGCTGCTGCTGCTGCTGCTGCTGCTGCTGCTGCTGATGATGATGATGATGATGATGATATTTCCCCAAGAATATATTAGTAAGAACATTCGTTGGCTGCCGATTCTCTTCAAACTGTATTTCTTCACGTGAGAATATCTTTGCTTTGGCTATCTGCTAGACAAAGGTAGGAGAGAGAGAGAGAGAGAGAGAGAGGAGAGTTTATATCCATTTCTGTCACAAAATCAGAAAAATCTCTGTTGGCTACTGCGATTCCAAGTGGGGTCCTTCAAGAGTCAGTTGAAATAAGTACGCCCTGGAAGCTGGTTGCTTCTCATGAGACCAATTCATCTTACAGGGGTTGCTCACCAAGAGAGAAAAAAAAAATATCAATATTTATAACTGCCGCATAAACTCGCACCTATAAGATCACGTGCTTATTTTGTGGGTTTTGTCGCCTGCATTTATTAAACAGAACAAGTGTGTATTATTAGTATTATTGTGAACCCTTTTTCTGGTGTGAAGCAATGCGCGTCCCCCTTTCGACAATCGGCAACCCCAGTGCTATTGTTGACTGTAGTTTACCTTTTCTTCATCTTCTATTCTTCTTTTTTTTTTTACATGGAAGTCATCACTTATCAAGGCCCGGAGGCCACTCGGGGATAAGGGTTATTGCGTGTACAGTAATCACTGGGACAATATCGAAGTAATTGTTAGTATGGAGATCTGATAAAGTGACTTACTTAAGGAGGTGGTTTATCAGGAATTTGTTTATGTTGGACTTGAAGACATCCAGGTTGTAGTCAGGTGTGAAACAGGCAAACGGTAGAAAGTTCCACAAGCATGCAGTTCTAAGAAAGAAGCTTTGTTCATGGAATCTACGTTTTGATTTAGGCACAGATAAAGAGTGGTGGAAATTACTGACAGTGGTTTCAGCTAGACGGGTGTTTTTCGTGAAAGATTGGTGAGAGGGGACCAGAGATTGGAGCTCAGACAAGCACTTTACATGGAAATAACGATAAAACAATGACACGCTCGCAACGTCTCTTCTGTGGGAGAGATATTGAGAAAAGGGCATCCCCCACTAGGCTACGAAGCCTATTTTGTATTCTGTCAAGGCTGGATAGGCTGTTTTTAGCAGCTCCAGCCCAGATGTGGCAGCAGTACTCCATCCTTGGACGTACTTGGCTTTTATATAGATAGAGAATTACATCAGCAGTGAGATATCTACTGGAGCGGTAGAAGGATCCCACAATTTTTCCAGCAACCTTGGCAACAGACTTGATGCACGTGTTTCATTTCAAATCAGGAGTAAAAATCAATCCCAGAAGCTTGTCAAAACATGGAGCCTCCCCAAGACGAGAGCCATCCATTTCAATTGATGACAGATGGGGATCAGAGCGTTGATGATGTAAAGATAGAAGCTTGGTTTTAGATGCATTAAAAGTAACCAGCCACCTCTTCCTCCATTGTACCACGTGCTCAAGATCAGAGGAGAGAGAATCAGAAAGAACTTTGTCATTTACAGCCTTTGCTGTGTTGTCATAGATGGTCGTGTCATCAGCAGAGATGTCAACGAATGATTTAAGTATGTGTTTTGGGAGATCATTGATGTATATCAAGAAGAGAGTTGGGCCCAGGATGGACCCTTGAGGGACACCAGCATTAATACTGTGGGCTTCTGATTTCTGCCCATCAACCACTACTCTTATGAGCCTATCAGAGAGAAATGATTTAGTAATTGAGAAAACATTTCCAGTTATACTGTAACTGGAAATCTTGTGAAGTAGGCCTTTATGCCATACCTTATCGAAGGTTTTTGATATGTCAAGAGCAATTGCCCTGAAGTTGGTTATTATTCTGGTCGTGTGGTCGTCTTTTATGTTAGGGCGCAAATACTGGCTTACAAGTATTAAACTCAAATATTCAAATATTAAACTCCAATAGAACAATGCAAACTCATGAAAGAAAATTCAGCTCCGTACATTGCATATGAATCAGTTGTGCTGTGAGTGTGTGTGCTTAAGCTACCCCCACATGTTGTTTGTTGATAGCTGTCTGTCGACGCATGTCAGTCGGTTGATCAATTCGAGAGAAGACTCACCATTAAAAAGTTGATTTCGAGAGGTATTCGTATGGTATGAACAAATATTACAGTTCAATTTATTGCCAACAAGTAGTTCTTATAATATTAAGACTTTCATTATCCAATGTATTTCCTATTCGCCATTATCCAATGTATTCACTAATCGCCATTCTTAACATGGGAAGGGATTTTTCTTTTTTTGCATTACTTGGAACATGCATTAAGCATCTTATGTAATAAGACAAAAAATGGCGGCCATTAAAAGCATTAGATAAAATATTGGAATATGAAGGGCTTAATATCATAGAAATTGCTTACTGCCGAAAAACTTAACTGTGATGTTCGTTAATACTGTATCCGAATACGCCTAAAAATCAACTTTTTAAAAGTCTTCATTTAGTCTTTCATACCATAATGCCCAATTCGTTTTCTCTGCTAAAACTCTCACGATCTGGTTTGAGCCGCAAAGTGTTGTCAACTGTTGCAAACTGAAAGCTGCCCAACACTAACTCTAAATATTACTTGTTGGCAACTGCCCATCTTGGAAGACAATAGTGTAGCAGTGGAGCTACATAGCCTGAGCAGGGTGATATGGGAGGATTATTGTTTCCTGCACAGCAATTCTCATCTCTCCACAAAACCAGAGGATCCAAGGGAAAGACAAAATCAACACATCTTGGCTCTAACTGCACCACAGGAGTTGCTGGTGATGACAATATAAAGTCAGACTGCCTTAGGGACTTTGTCTCTGGACCTTTCTTTTCGATGTTTACTCCCTTAGTTTTTCCTCTGATGGTGTAATCCTGCATGGCAGTGGAGGTTTTGAATCAGAGTTGCCTTCTCCTAGGTGAGCTACTATCTAAAGTTGACGAGCCTCACCTGCCCGAAGTGACTGGTTTTAAGGCGCCAGTGGACCGTTTTAGCCCCTTCTCCCAATTAGTATAAACAGTTTCGCCTGGTTTAGTAGCTAAATCACATGAGAAAGCCAGGAGGTCGACTTGGTTGTTCGATACTATTTGGGACGCATGCCATGAGGGCATTTTTAGGGAGAGAGAGCTTATTCCCACTATCAACCTGTGACAACCTTTGAAACTCTAAATATATCAACCTCTATATGCAGTCTTTGGTCTTAGTCACCATCACATAATAGAAACTGACTACTTTTGCATTTTCTCTATAAAGCACTCCAAGCTAGCTATTTGGAAACTAACCACCAACGTCTCTCAGTCTGCTAAGAGTTATCTCCCCTACACCATATTTTTAAAGGCTCAGATATGTCTTGTTCTATATAGCAAAGATTTAGAGTTATCTGCTCTTAGTCCTTTTTTGTTTCTTGTGAATTCTGGTAGGGGGCTACCTGCTTGTACTTCTGTTCCATAATGTAAGTAAAGCGATCGCTTTGTGTGTGTGTTAATGAAAAGCATGTCTGTGTATGGTTTTATTGAATTTGTCTTCCAGTTTGGAGTATCAAGTCTATTTGAAACGAGGTATGTCTTCGTTTGATTGATTCTTGACTTTATAATCAACCATCACAACGGTGAGGCGTTTTCCTGTCTTGAGAATTCAAAAACGTCTCGGTGTCCACCCATCGTCTTTTTACTATACTTTGGCTCTACTAATGAAAAGTTTTTTTCCTTGAATCACTTCCTAACACTCTAAAGGGAGTGTCCACATTATTACACACGGATGTCTACGTCATCTAGTGAACATATGAAGAGAAATTGCATGATAATTAAATGTAATTCTTGATAAGCTTAAGGCCATCTGCGATATAACTCTTACTTTTGTCTTTCTATAACTCGCTCCCTAACACTCGAAGGGAGGGAGCGTCCATAGTATTAGCTATGACACTGTTTAAGGGGGTCACAAGGAAAACAGAACTCGGGAATAGAGTAACAAAAATGTTGACAGGTACATACAAAAGTGAGGGATGTACGTCCAGCCGACGAACAACCTTGGTTGATACACCGAATATCGACTTCCGTCATACGGCCTTGACTTCCGGTATTTGTTGTGTATGAATCAGTTCATTCGTAAGTATCACATGTAGGTCGTCAGAATAGTATTACACATGGCTGTGTACGTCAACTAGTAGAAATATGCAGAGGAATTGAACGATAATAAAATGTAAGTCTTGCTAAGCTTAAGGCCACCTGTGATATAACATTTAGTTTTGTTTGGATATAGGTATTAATGCACGAAACGCTAAAAAAATTATATATATATATATATATATATATATATATATATATATATATATATATATATATATATATATATATATAAACTCATCGTCTTAAAGAGACTGGCTAGTAACATCTCGTAAAGTAATTTCACTTCTATGAATAATTCATTCAAAGATCTCTCTCCATCCTCGCCCACACACCAACTCACAAACCATACGTACACACACTTTATCTCTTTTCTCCTCTCTCTCTCTCTCTCTCTCTCTCTCTCTCTCTCTCCCTCTCTTTCTCACTCTCTCCTTCTCTGCTTTAGCTTTACTAATAGTAAGCAGAGAAACCAAAACAGAAAAGAATAAACAAACCACAAAGATAAGCCCCTGCAGATCAACAGAATGTTCCGCCACTCCGACCTCGTCCCGACCAACGCCTATCGCCTTCTTTTAACCACGAAACACACACCACAGCCCCCCCTCGTCTATCATCGCTAACGCATCACAACCCTTCATAAATTCTTCAACATTATCCTACTTAAAACCTCTCGCTGTTTAGCGCTGCAGGATTCGGTGCCATTTGATATGTTCTGAATTGCAATCGGTCATAAAGCGACATTGTATTGCCGTATGCGTATATCTCTTCCTTGTGTAAACGATACTTTGTAATACACACACACACACACACACACACACACATATATATATATATATATATATATATATATATATATATATATATATAGAGAGAGAGAGAGAGAGAGAGAGAGAGAGAGAGAGAGGAGATTCAGCCACTCTGATGAGTCGTGGACGACGAAATACGTGTCAGTGGCTAATTATATTTTAAAAATTATATATATTATATATATATATATATATATATATATATATATATATATATATATAAGAGCAAATACTTAATAAAACATGTTAAAAAACACTTTGAAAAAGAGTTAAAAACATTTTAATTTGAAAATGAAACACTAAATAAGTGGGTCGCCCTTAATCCGCGGAGTTTCGAAGAAATACTTTCCTTCTCATCTGAGGGTGGGAATTAGCAAAATGTGGGATCAGATTTTGCATGCAAAAGTATTTAATGAAACTGCAAGTAAGTCAAAGATCTTACTTGATAACAAAAAGTGAAGCAGAGGGAATATGGTGAAGAAAAAGGTAATTTCACGTGAATGGATAGTCTGATGAAAGGTAAAGTATCCAGTGACGGTAAATCAAAAAATGCATTTCATTTTAAAATGTTTTTTATTTTATATATATATATATATATATATATATATAAATATATATATATATATATATATATATATATATATGTATGTATATATATATATTTTCTATACAGTAATTTATAAAAAATATATATGACAATTAAGCTACACAGAATATTCCGCGTGTCATTCTCGTGAGAATTCCTCAGGCTTATGTAATTCATAAGCCTGACGAATTCTCACGAGAATGAAACACGGAATATTCTGTGTAGCTTAATTGCCATATATATTTTTATAAATTACTACCTATATATTGAGCACTGTTGAAGTAAATACTTAAAGTAGTTTTCAAATATGGGATATAACAGATCTTTTTTTTTTTTTTTTTTTTTTACAAAGGCGTCACCACATTATCAAGGCCCAGAGGCCACTCAAGGATAAGGGTTAAAGAGTGTACAGTAGAAATTGGTCAATATAGTAATCATTAGTAATGAAAATTTGGTAAATTTAATAACTTATATGGAACGGCTCATCAAGAACTTATTTACTTTAGACTTGAACACAACCATATTGTAGTCAGCCGGAAAGCAGGAAAACGGAAGACAATTCCACAGGCGTGCAGTTCTAAGAAAGAAGCTTTGTTCATGGAATCTACGTTTAGGTTTAGGCACAGATAAAGAGTGGGGGAAATTATTGATAGTGTTTACAGCTAGACGAGTGTTTCTTGTGAAAGTTTGGCGAGGGGGGACCATAGATTGAAGCTCAGTTGAACACTTTCCATGAAAATAACGATACATCAGAGACAAACTCGCAACATCTCTTCTGTGAGATAGAGGTTGCAAGGAGGAGAAAAGGACATCTCCTACGAGGCTACGAAGTCTATTTTGAACTCTATCAAGGCAGGACAAGTCCTTTCTAGCAGCTCCTGCCCAGATGTGGCAACAGTATTCCATCCTTGGACGTACCTGGCTCTTATATAGGTAGAGAATAGCATCAGCAGTGAGATATCTACTGGATCGATAGAAAGATCCCACCATTTTTCCAGCGGCCTTGGCAACAGATTTGATATATGTGTTCCATTTAAGATCAGGAGTAATGGTCAAGCCCAGAAGCTTGTCAAAACTTGAGGCCTCCTGAAGACGAGAGCCATTCATTTCAATTGATGACAAATGTGAATTAGAATGTTGATGATGTAAAGAGAGAAGCTTGGTTTTAGATGCATTAAAAGTAACCAGCCACTCCTTTCCCCATTGTACTACGTGCTCAAGATCAGAGGAGAGAGAATTGGAGAGAACTTGGTCGTTTACTGTCTTAGATGTGCTACCATAAATGGTAGTGTCGTCAGCATAAATGTCTACAAATGATGTAAGGATATGATTTGGAAGATCATTAATGTAGATCAGGAAAAGAGTTGGGCCCAGGATGGATCCCTGAGGGACACCGGCATTAATACTGTGAGCTTCTGATTTTTGCCCCTCAACTACTACTCTTATGAACCTATCAGAAAGAAATGATTTAATAATTGAGAAGACTTTTCCAGCTATACCATAGCTAGCGATCTTATGAAGTAAACCTTTATGCCATACCCTATCAAAGGCCTTTGATATGTCAAGAGCAATTGCCCTAGAAAGATTGCCACCGTCGAGAGATTTGCTAATCCTATGCGATATAACTGTAAGGACATCTGCTGTAGATCTAGCAGAACGGAAACCATATTGAGTGTCACTAAGAAGGTTATTTTTGTTGAGATGTTTGATTACTTCTGTATTTAACACAGATTCTAGCAACTTACTCATGACGCACAGGAGACTTATATCTAATCAAAACATGCTGGATGGAAGAGTTAAAACAAATAGATTCATTTGTTTTCACTCTTTCATCCAGCATGCTTTGAATAGATTTGTTATATCCACCATTTGAAAAGGGGTTCCCCCGAAATATATTAAGGAAATCGTCACATACAATAGACTTCTTCAAGTAAGACATTGATACTTAATGTATTCATTTGCAAATTGTTACTTGTTTTCGTCCTTTTTTCCTCAGCATCGACTACATTTCATTCCTTGCAGT
>NC_136518.1:63958321-63983321 GCF_053919585.1 Euprymna scolopes
AATGCAAATCTAAGAAAGTTAGTTAAATTTCCATTCACACAAGTAAAATCCAAGAGAATCGCGTAAATGGAAGATGGTCCAAAATAATATATATATATATATATATATATATATATATATATATATATATATATATATATATATATATATATTATTTTGAACCCTACCCCAACATCTGAAAGCAAAAGAGAATATGCTAATAACTGTTGATGCAGAGAAGCTTGTGTACAGAAAGGAGAACATCACAGGAACCACACGTTTGTGACATTTGCAATAGAGTCTGCTGCCTCCTCATTTTATCACAAACGGTTCTGCTGTTATATAGTCGGTCTATATAATTTATTAGTTGCACTTTAACAAATGCCTGCCACTAGTATATACACGTTGCTGTTCTTTTAGCCATGGTTTTTGAAATCAAACAAACAACTTGTTAAATCAACAAAGTTTATTTACATTTCACTGATATCATATGACAAGAGAGAGTTCTGTCGGCATGTGGGTTTGGTGGTGTGGTGTCAGCCGGCTGGTTGGTGTGGGTTGGTTGGTGTGGGCTGATTCGTGTGGGCTGGTTCGTCTGGGCTGGTCGGTGTGATGGTAGAAATGTCATTCACTGCCGAGTCGATCACTCTCTCTTTTCTGGCCTGACATTTTTTTTTATTGAAATTCCATTTGATTGTTCACTTATTTTTACATTCTTATTAATTGGAATTTCTATTGCTTTGCGTTTTTAGCAATTCCAGTTCAGGTTAAAACATATGTGTTTCAGTGTTCTATAAGTCCCTCTTCGATCGGAATGTAGGATTGACATCATCACTCAGCAATCTGATTTAACATCTGGCTTTGCCCGGATCCTGAATTTGCGAGTATGCAATACATCAGATTTTTTCCTAGCATTGGCCATCACTTATGCAACACTGCTCCAACTAAGCTGACTACTAGGAAAATCCAGGCTAATAAAGGTCGACACTGGCCAATGGAGATCTACAACAGTTAAGTAAAGAAGAAAAAAATTAAAACTAAAGAGTGAAATCAAATTGGGACTGCATTTAGTAGTGTACAGAAAGGGTCAGGCGTCGATTGTATGTTGACCCCCAGGCACCAAATTTGAGAGGTGTGGGCGGCATCCACTTATATTTTTTGCTCTTTACTTTTTTAGTACTTGGGCTTATACTTAAATCATAAACACAAAGGAATAATTAGACTTCTGTATGCCATTGAATCCAAATGATTGGACTCTAGTCTATATATTTATACTGTAGTACCTTTAACGTACATACGTAAGTGTGGTACGGTTTCCAGATTATAAATTATTCGATTGGGAGATCCTATTTATTAAATTAATATATAGAGATTCTAATTTTATGTTCGTAGTATGATATCACTTTCTCTCCTCCTTTTTACTAAATAGAATCGCCCGATTACCGAAGACGCAATGTAGAAAAACTTGGTCTTTTGACTAAGGGTAGTATCTGTTCTGTCTAAATATGGTATTATGATATGGTGGTATTTCTGTTCGCACCGAGCGTCTATACAATGAAAATATGTCAGAGATTTCTATAAGGATATTGGAAAATAAACCGTAATAACCAGATATATTCTAGCGCTACATTAACTAGATTACTTAAACAAATACTTTTACAGTTTTGTTAAAAGGGTTGCAATAATATCGTGGGGTCTCCATTCACAGTGACCGTCCACAGAATGACCAGCAGCAATATATTACATACTACCTTGGGTGCCCGACGTTGCCCAGTGTTTGGAAGTGTGTGTTGAGCAAAATTAAAAAAAAAATGTCGTAGTAGGCAGGCAGGCTCGAACCTATGACACGAAGGCAGAAAAGACAGTGAAAGAAAATCTGACGTCTTGCCCCTATTCCATGACGCGACCGGAAGTTCGAAACGTTAAAATTAGGCAAAGTCAATCCAACCGATACGATGACTTGCAAAAATGGCTCGCAAAAAATCGACCCCTCCTTGTAGAAAACTGCCCAGTTGAGGGTGAAGGAATTAATGTTTTTGTCGAAAGATTTTGGCAGACATACATACATACATACATACATACATACATACATACATACATTTCAACAAACAGTTGAGATTTATATTATAGATAAAAGATGCCACTGTGGAATTTCCACAGGTCTCGCTTGTAAGAATGGTTCTTTTACACATGTAAATCGTCCTAAGGTTATATGTATCTTTAAAAGGATAGACATTATGTGAATGTTTAATACGGATGCAAGATGAAAATCTGACAGTTATCAAGCTTCTGTAGACTCTTCATTTTAAGACTTATATATGTATATGTTTGCCCGCTAATAAGTGTTACCTAATAACTGGCATTCAAATTGGAGAAAGGTGTCTAATCAAATTCAAACTATTTCTAATATCTCTCAGTAATAGGACTTATACTTGAGATCTTGGTGCATTCAATCAAGGAGTTGGTCCCCGACATTACCAGCCCTTTGCATACAACTATTCATTCGCATGTTGATTTTGTTTTTAATAAATAATTCATAGAAATAACTCGTCCGAAGATGGTAATTCTATTATTACATCTATATAATAAAGCAAAGACGTCTGAATACACGCAATCTCAAACAATGGTTTTCGAACAATTCGACGATATTTGAAAGTTTAAATTTTATGCATTCGTGTAAATAACACAAGCTTCTTGGCTTTTTGGCTAGGAACAAAGTTTAATATCTGTCCAGATACTACGCTTCATCTTTTCTCTTCTTGGTCAGTGGAGAAGAAATCTTTTTTGACTGAGACAATTTTTATTTTGGTTCCTATCCAGAGTACCTCTTTTTGGGGGAGCTGGATTTTCCACACATTAAAAACCGACCTTGTGTCTAACTCTGCCCTCGTGGGGAGGCAAGTAAATAGAAACACATGCTTTATGGTTTTCTTTTGTTTTTATAAATAATTTCCACTAAAAAGTCGTATACCTCTAATTCAATTACTGCCATATAGGGAAGAGAAGGGAGCAATAGGACGTTGATTATATTCAAGCCATCTCCCTTTCTCATAATATTATTTCTCAGTACTAGGACTTATACTTAAATCTTCAGGGAATACAACCAAGAAGTTGGTCCAGGACATCACTAGATCTATGTATGCCAGTAAATCTCATCTCTAATCGAGGGTTTCAATGTAGATTAGATATAAGCAATATACACTATTCTAAGGAAAATTGATACCTATTTAGTTCTCTCCCACTTCAAGAACTGTGACGCCAAGGTCGGAAAGTGGGATTGAGAAGTTAGCATCTCCGAGAAGGGACATTCTGATCTGCATTCCCTGGTAAGGGCGTCCCAGGCGATTAGCAATAAACTAACCCCTTCACAAAGAGAAAAAGCAAAGGGTGGACCTCCTAGGATTGCACAAGAACCCATTTAGACCACAATCAATAGGGACCAGGTCATTACAGGAATGGTCTGATCTCTGTTGATGGGGGAGGAGTCGAGGATAAAAATCCTGGGCTCTACTCATGGAAGATTGGATCTTTTAGGAAAATTCCTCGAAGGAAGTTCCACCAAAGCGAGGTGAGTCTTCTGTTTCTCCCCACCCTGACCCTAACCCTAACCCTAACCCTGATTCAAAATCGGTCTGAATGCATATAACCTTTACTTCCTATTGAAGGTGTCATTCCGTATTAAAGTATATATACGTGTCATAACCTGAAGTTAGGAACAGTTATATCAGGTTGCCATGGTAATGCATATGACGGAATGTCAAAAAGAAGCTAAAGAAAGAAATAGACCGTAATGAGAAATAGCTTAAAGGTCTTGGAATGCCATGGAAGGTAAATAATAGGGATTGTCAGTGCCGTGAGCTGATAATTTTCGGAAATGAATATCATGGTACAAAAACATTAAGAAAATAGATAAAAAGAAAGAAAATCGATAACTGCAGTTCCTCAAATATCCATTCTCATTTCCTTAAGCGGAACTTATCATAGCTTGGGTGACAAAATAACATCTTCAATGCTTCTCCCTAAGCATATAACTTTGCAAAATAAAAACGCTTGGATCATCCTACTGCTCCAGAAAGTATTTAATTTCTGTTGCAATCCTTTACTTTTATAAAAAACCTGATAGGTCCGAAGATGAAGTGCTGTTGCCATATCTAAGTGTGCTCAGGACACTCTTAGCTGCCTTAACAGCATAAAAAATGACTTAGGAATCTAGTGGGGGGGATTTTATTTTCCCTACAGCTTATTTTCTCATAAAAGAGACGTTGCTAGTCTTCTCTATTCTATCCTTATTTTTATGATAGGTGCTCGACTGCGCTCCAATCTCTGATACCTCCTGCAAAAACTCGTCTAACTATAACCACTGTGAATAATCTTAATCGTTCTTCTGTGTATGTGGAGATAAACAGAACTTCTATGAGCAGAATTTCTTTCCAAGAACTACGTGCATGTAGAATACAATACCACAGACTGCTTTCCAGTTGACTAAAACTTGGACGTTTTCACGTTCAATGTAAACAAATTTCTGCTGAGCCCTCCTCTTAAATAATCAAGTTAACCCTAACCCTGACCACCCATTTGACAAATTCATTAAGCTTTATCCTTGACTTGTATGTTGGCCTTGGTAAGTAGTGACTCATTAATAAAGCAAGAGATATCAACATTCTGTATTGGCCTCTCGTCATCATCATTGTAATTATCATCATCGTCATCATCATCAGCAGCATCGTTATTATTGTCATCGTCATTGTCATTATCATCATCATCAGCAGCATCGTTATTATTGTCATCGTCATTGTATTTATCATCATCATCATCAGCGTCGTTATCATCATCATAATTGTCGTCGTCGTAATCGTCATCATCATCGTAATAATCACCATCATTGTCGCCATCATCATCATCATCATACTCATCATCGTCATTGTAGACATGATCATCTTCTTCATCATCATCGTCGTCAGCATCATCATCATCAACATCATCAGCATCATCATTGTCGTCATCATCATTGCCGTCATTATCATCATTATCATCATCATTGCCGTCATCATTATCATCATCATTTTTAACGTTTGTTTTACATACTGGCATCTGCAGGTTTCAGAAATTTCTTTCCAAATTAATCTTTCTCTCTCTTTTTCTTTCTTGTTTCTTTCTTTCTTTCTCGAATATTTTCTTATCACTTTCTCCCATATTTGCCTTGGATTTCTCCTGACAGCTAACCCTACTACCTCAATTTTTTTATATCTAAACCAAGCATTCGGTTTAACCAAGCCAACGAAGTCTCCTGTTCTGCACACAACTGCATATACTGTTCAGATTTACTTCTGAGGTCTTTCAACCAAACCCTGTCTCTAAGACTGACCACATCCTGTCTGCTCACCCTTCAGCTAACATCCACATTTGTGGTGACTTCAATGTCCACAATGCGGAATGGCTGACCCTCTCTAACATGACAGATGATGAGGGGAGGTTCTGTCATGATTTTGCCATTGCCTATGACCTCACCTAGATTGTCCACGAACCCACCCAAGTCGCCAATACTTCCGGTCAGTATGCTAGCCTTTTAGACCTTTTTCTCACAACTTCCCCTGAGCTATGTTCAAGTTCCGTTCTGTCTCCTCTGGGATCTTCTGACCACGCGGTTGTATCAGTTAAGATAAAAACGAAATACAAGAAGTCTGGAGATGTACCTCTCCAACATACTGTATATCGATACTCTACCGCTGACTGGGATAGCTTCCGTACACTTATATCCGATCTACAACTGCATTCCATGTTTAAAAAGGATGTGTTCTCCATAGTATCAGACCTGACCGAATGGCTAATTGTAGGCATAGACCGATTCATACCATTAAAAAATTCCAACAATAACCTAACAGCCAGCCATGGTTCTCCCCTGAATGTGCTGCTACAATCGCGCACAGAAATCACTTTTTCCATTGCTACCAACGTAATAGATGCACTGAGACTAAAGCTGCCTTTAGAACTGCCAGCAACCACTGCAAAAGAGTAATGAAAAATGCAATAGAGCTATATGCTCAGTCCGTTAACACCAAAGTAGCTGAGCAGCGGCTTGGTTCCCACCAGTTTTGGCAAATAACAAACAGGATCCTGAACA
Organism: Euprymna scolopes; assembly: GCF_053919585.1. Lineage (NCBI taxonomy): Eukaryota > Metazoa > Mollusca > Cephalopoda > Sepiida > Sepiolidae > Euprymna > Euprymna scolopes. The sequence continues at coordinate 63,964,422 of NC_136518.1, forward strand.
GAAGCATGCGTTCTATCCCAACCATCATCAATGGACCTGTGGTCATCTCGTCAGCATCAGATAAGGCCAGACTATTTGCCAAGAACTTTGCAGCTAATTCTACCCTATGCGATGAAGGCCATCAACTCCCCGTATTTCCTCCTATAACTGACAACACGCTCTGCAGCATACACATATCTGTGCGTGATGTCGCCAAGCTAATCAAGAACCTTGATTCCAGTAAAGCAACTGGCCCTGATGGCATTCAAATCATTGTGTTGAAAAAGCTTCAACTAGAACTTGTCCCCATACTTACAAAACTCTTTAAGCGTTGCCTTAAAGAGAAGTGCTTCCCAACACCCTGGAAAACCTCATCAGTATGCCCTGTATTTAAGAATTCAGGTGATAATTCATCTCCCTCTCATTACAGACCAATAAGTCTTCTATGTGTCATGAGTAAACTGCTGGATCCATATTAAATAAAGAAGTAGTCAACCACCTCAGCAGAAATAACCTTCTTAGTGACATACAATATGGTTTCCGTTCTGCCAGATCTACAGCATATATGCTAACTGTTATATCTAATAGCATTAGCGAATCTCTTGACAAATGCATTTCAAGAGCAATTGCTCTTGACATATCAAAGGCCTTCGATAAGGTATGGCATGAGGGCCTACTTCACAAGATTTCCAGTTACGGTATCACTGGAAATGTTTTCTCGATCATTAAATCATTTCTCTCTGATAGGCTCATAAGAGTAGTGGTTGATGGGCAGAAATCAGAGGCCCTCAATATTAATGCTGGAGTCCCTCGGGGTCCATCCTAGGCCCAACTCTCTTCCTGATCTACATCAATGACCTCCCAAAACATATACTTAAGTTATTCGTCGACATCTATGCTGATGACACGACCATCTATGGCAACACATCAAAGGCCATAAATGACAAAGTTCTCTCAGATTCTCTCTCCTCTGATCTTGAGTGCGTGGTACAGTGGGGGGAGGAGGTGGCTGGTTACTTTCAATGCATCTAAAACCAAGCTCTTATCTTTACATAATAAATACTCTGATTCCCATCTGGCATCAATTGAAATGGATGGCTCTGGTCTAGGGGAAGCTCCATGTTTTGATAAGCTTCTGGGCTTGACCTTTACTCCTGATCTGAAATGGAATATGTACATCAAGTCAGTTGCCAAGGTCGCTGGAAAAATAGTAGAATCCTTCTACCGCTCCAGAAGATATCTCACTCCTGACGCAATTCTCTATTTGTATAAAAGCCAAGTACATCCAAGGATGAAGTACTGCTGCCACATCTGGGCAAGAGCTGCTAAAAACAGCCTATCCTGCCTTGACAGAGTACAAAATAGGCTTCGTGACCTAGTGGGTGATGCCCTTTTCTCTTCCCTGCAACCTCTCTCCCACAGGAAAGACGTTGCGAGCCTGTGTTTGTTTTATCGTTACTACCATGGCAGGTGCTCGTCTGAACTCCAATCTCTGGTCCCCCCTCACCAATCTTTCATGATAAACACCCGCCTTGCTGAAACCACTGTCAAAAATTTTCCCCACTCCTTATCTGTGCCAAAATCAAAACGTAGATTCCATGAACAAAGTTTCCCACCTGACTACAACCTGGATGTCTAAATTCCTGATGAGCCGCCTCCTTAAGTAAGACACTTTATCAAATCTACAACACTAACGTACTGTACACACAATAACCCTTATCCCCGAGTGGCTTCCAGGCCTTGATAAATGGTGACTACCTTGTAAAAAAAAAAGAAGACTCATATTACACACTCATCATATTATTTTCATATCATTTTTCCCCATGCAACACATGTCCTCAACCCTCATGGATCATGTTTTATTCCCATACTTCATCACACAGTGCACACATGCCTGATAGTATCTTCTCTTGGTCGACAGCAAGAAGTAACGCTCTGCTGATTAGTAATCACAGAAGTTTTCAATTTACTTCATCAACACCGAATTCTTGCTATCACACTAGCACCTGCTCCTCCCTGTGCTCCAATGGTATCACAACGATAACAACAACTCTAGATAACCTCAGTCGCTACTCAAAGGTATTTTCTCCATATCTGAGTTTGCATCCATCTCCATTGTCTTCCACACAAACTGGTTATCATCTCTCAACTTACCACTAATTCCACAATTTACAAATACCACAAAAGCAGATGTGTTCCCAACTTGCGTTGCTCAAACTGGGTACCTTTCTTTCTCTCTGTCACGTCTCTGGCCATAGTTTGGTCATGTTGCATGATTTTGTCGATAATTGTGCAAAATGTTATCATTTCAGGCAGGTTATGTAAACTGCCGGAAGGTGTTGAAGAAAAGTTGTGCTTCATTTATTTATTTATTTAGTCATTTTGCAAAAATGCTGGCAAAACTTTTCAATGAAAATTATTTTTGTTGTTACGATGAAAACACAATTAAAAAGTAAAATTTTAATAAACTTTAAGAAAATTAAGAGCAAAAAGTTCAAATCAAAGGAAAAATCACTCATCATATGGTAAGTTTCATGAATAAATATTTAATTTTTTGACAACAAGCCAATTTTTTGTAATGATTTTTTTATGATTTTTATGAAATTTTTGTTCTTTAAATCATACCTAATATAGGTTAGGATTAGGGTTAAGTTGTGCTTCTGTTTGGGTTAAAGTACGGTTGTGCTTTTGTTGTGTTTCTGCTAGAATTAGGGTTAGAGTTAAGTTGTGTCTCTGTTTGGATTAGGTTTAGGGTTAGGTTGTGTTTTGTTATGATTAGGTTTGGGTTGTGTTTGTGTTAGGGTTATGTTGTGTTTTTGTTAAGATTAGGTTTAAGTTGTACTTGTGTTAGGGTTAGGTTGTGTTTTTGTTATGATTATGTTTGAGTTGTGTTTGTGTTAGGGCTATGTGTTTTTGTTAAAATTAGGTTTAAGTTGTTTTTGTGTTAGGGTTAGGTTGTGTTTTTGTTAGGATTAGGGTCAGGTTGTGTTTGTGTTAGGGTTATGTTGTGTTTTTGTTAAGATTAGGTTTAAGTTGTATTCGTGTTAGGGTTAGGTTGTGTTTTTGTTAGGATTACGTTTGGGTTGTGTTTGTGTTAGGGTTATGTGTTTTTGTTAAGATTAGGTTTAAGTTGTATTTGTGTTAGGGTTAGGTTGTGTTTTTGTTAGGATTAGGGTCAGGTTGCATTTTTGTGAGGGTTAGGGTCAGGTGTATTTTTGTTAGAGTTCGGGTTTGGTTGTGTTTGTGTTAGGCTTAGGGTTAGGTTGTGTTTGCGTTATGATTCGGGTTAGGTTTTGTTTCTGTTAGGGTTAGGTTTTGTTTCTGTTAAGGTTATGGTTAGATTGTGTTTCTGTTGGGGTTATGCTGTGTTTCTATTAGGGTTAGTTTGTGTTTAGGATTGTCTTTCTGTTAGGGTTAGATTGTGTTCTATTGGGATTAGGTTATCTTTCTGTTAGGGTTAGATTATGGTAGGGTTAGGTTGTGTTTCTGTTAGGATTAGAGTTAGGTTCATTTATTTTTGACAAATTTCAATATTTGCTTCTAGAGATTGCAGCGTCTGTCACAACTCTATTTTATTGAAGTGGTGATGCCTTTAATCAGTTTTCACAAATTTATTGAATTTTCCACTGCATTTTTATTGCATTTGCCAATTGTCAGCCGCTGTAATTTTCATTGGCTAAGCGTTTCACCATTTTCTGTCAAATTATGCAGGTAATCCGGAATATGCCAATGATAATTTGCATATGGTCTTCTGTCTCTTTTATAATATTGTTGTACAGAGTGTCCAAAAAGTCGCTGAAGCGTTTGGAACTTAAATAGATTCTTTATTTTTTTATATCTTTCTGTAATTTTAACACAATCTGACTAAGACATTGAGAATTTTTTTAATGAAAAATAATGTATTTTAAATGTTTCCCATTTTCAGCTTCGCATATTTGTGCTTTTTCCAAAACATTATTCATGACGGATTGCAGAATCTCTGGATTGCTATTTAACTCCTTTATTCCATTCCGCGAGCTGGCAGACCTCGAAATGTCAAATTCCAAACTCTGCCAGAATTGAAGGAAAACATCAGGAGCGAAATAAGGGAGCTAAATCGCAATCCAGTCATTTTTTTATTATTATTTTCTGCACACGTAGTTAAAAAAAGTCAGCAATTAAGCCCCCTCCCCTCCCCGAGGATGTCTGTCGACCAATTTTTAAATAACAAGAAATTTATTTTATTTTATATTTATCTAGCAGGGGTACCCGGCGTTTCCCGGTTGTTTGGAGGTGTTTGTGTAAGGGGGGGTAGAGTAAAGAATAAGCGAAGTACTAATCCTGTTTAAATGTTAAAAAAAATAAAAAACGATGTTAAACTTCTTTAAAAAATCGGCAAAACCAAAACAAAAAAAAAACAAAAAAAAACAGCGAACAAACGTAAAACTTCTTTAAAAAAGAAATCGGAAAAACAAAAAGCATAAATCAGGGGGAAAAACTGATGGACGTGTTCGAAAAAACAAAAACAAAATACCCCGCAAAAAGCGAAAAAAAATGGCATAAATAACCCTTCGATTCGTTAAAATTCCATTAAAGTTTTTTTAAGCAACTACGAAGTAAAGAAACCCCAAACCGGTGTTCTTTCGTAACTGTCCCTTGTGAACGATCCCACAATGGTGTTAAGTGGTGGCGAGGAAAGGAGGAATTTATTAGAGAGAGAAGATTTTATAGGAATCTACGATTTTCGGAGAATTGATCCTGTGCTGCAATTTGTGCTCATTACATTTGCATGAAATGTCTTGATTTTTAATCCTATTAAGGTCAAAATCAGAGGGGAAAAATGACTTAATTTTATATATATATAGCGATATATTTTATAACAGCCATTCTAAGCCTTTCCTCCATTACTGAGTCCCCCCCCCCCGTTCAAAAACTGTAATAGAAATTATGACTCTCGTAAATGACCTCGTGTTTTCTTAGCCTGTAAAATGACAGCATAAAATGCAGAAAAAAAGAAGAAAAAGTAATTTTGTAGTTCGCTCATTGGTGAACGTATGCTATTAATTTGCATATGTACACAATTGTTGACTGTTAAAAGGGGCGAATTCTAAAACATGAAGGTTGAGTTTTGTTGTTTTTTGTTTGTTTGTTTGTTTTTTTTTTTGTTTTTTTTTAGAACGAACGGTGGAAGATAATATTGAATACTAAATCAGAACCGCTGTGAATTGTTCGCGTAGTAAGCGGCGGGGAGGGGGGTCATATTTAAGTTTCGTGCTTTTTGATCTTGATGTATACGTACTTGTACTCACTGACCTTGTCAGAATAGGGAAGTGAAAGCAAGACAAAAGAAACCTACTGGGCGCACTCAAAACTAAATGGGGAAATGTTGCATCGTAATCCATTGCACATGTGCGTGACAAGCACTATTGTTGATAACCCAAAGAAGGTTTATATATATATATATATATATATATATATATATATATATATATATATATATATATATAGAGAGAGAGAGAGAGAGAGAGAGAGAGAGAGATAGAGAGAGAGAGAGAAACAGAGAGAATTTTCTGTATTTTATGTATTTATATAACTGCTATATATATATACATATATATATATACATATATATATATATATATATATATATTTCAATAAAAAGGAACAAGCCAACTTACTCTGGAACACATAACTTTATATTTCTCTCTCTATGTATGTATGTATCTCTCTCTCTCTCTCTCTCTCTCTATATATATATATATATATATATATATATATATATATATATATATAGCCCGTTAATTTTGTTTTGTATAATGATATACAGCTTTGTTATATATGGGTCGTGGAATTGCATTCATCTGCAAAAGATCTAGCTAATTTGCGTATTCTTTTAAACATTGATTTTAATTAATTCCCTATTAGTTTTTTTTGTCAGTTTTCTTATGGGATGATCATCTATAGTTAACTATTATGTGTAATTATATTCATGCAGGATTTATACTTGCGAAATATTTGCGTAAAACGATTATAGTAAACACAAACCTATTTCTGTCTATATTTATGATCTAAGAACATTGCCAGACACATGAAGTTCCTCTGTGTGAAATTTAAAAAAATAATCGGCCCATAGGTAACGAATTCATAGACACATACAAACACACAGATCACAGATACACAAAGTTTCTTTATATATATATATATATATATATATATATATATATATATATATATATATATATATATATATATATATATAGGATCCTAACAATAGTCAAGCTATGCTGAAGAGGGGTAGGGCCCCGAAACCCGCGTGTCCGTAGATTACTGTTTTTAAAAAATAGTAAATAAATAAATAAAAAATACATCCAAATAGAAAATGGGCGACTTTCTAAGAAAAACACCGGATCTCCGAGGCGGAGATATTAACCTTAATAGCGTTTAAAAAATCAACAATAACAACAACAACAACAACAACCATGTAAACAGATAAACGATAAAAACTAAGCAGTAAACCGTCTATGGCATCATAGCGTAATGGGTTAGGACGCTGGACTGATATACGTAAGGTCTGGGGTTCGAATCCTAACAACAGTTAAGCTACACTGAAGAGTGTAGGACTCCGAAACACGCGTGTCCGTAGATTACTGTTTCAAAAATGTAATATATATATATATATATTAGCTGGACACCCGGCGTTTCCCGGCAGTACAATGCGCTTAAACATGATATTTTAATTAATGCAGATTTCGTATGTATTATTATAGAATCAATTCTCTATAGAATATTATATATTACGAGGAATAATTTGCCCAGTGGACTAATTCGCAGAAAATGTTTTAAATTAAAAAATGTCAGCTGATATTTGGGTTTACGATGAATGCCCTGGAAAAGTCACTTCTGATTAATGTTTAGTTTTAAAATATGCAAAGAAAGAAATCATTTGCAACGATTTAAAATAGTAACTCTTTTTTATTGTAAATTTAATCCATTAATAAGAAAAAATAAAGTAGATACACCCAGGCTTGAATAGGAGGATCATTCGATCTATGGGCTATATTTCAAGATGTCAATAACTCTGGGGGGGGGGGTTCTTTGTTTTTTGTTTTTTTTAAGAAGAGATTATTTGTTGAGATTTTATTATCTCCCTTTCTGGTGTCATGTAAAATATTATCCTGTAAATATTATTTTTTTTATCTATAAGAAACAAAGACAATTTCTAAGTATGGCTTTTTTTTCGATTTTCGTTATTTATCGGATAAATTTCTGTGCAAAACATATCTAAGAACACTGCCCGACATATAAATTTCCTTTGTGTGAAATTTGCGAAAGATAAGCTCAACCATTTTGGAACGTAAGAGGAACTCACACACACACAACACACACAACACACACAAAGTGACTTATATATATATATATATATATATATATATATATATATATATATATATATATATATATATACTAGTGGGGGGTACCCGGCGTTTCCCGGGTGTGTGGAGGTGTGTGTGGTCACCCGGGTGTTTGTGTCGGGGGGGGGGTAAAATAAAAGAAAAAGTTTTGATAGGTAAGTATGAAGGATTGAACCCGAACCCTTGAGGCAAAGTTGGAAATTAAAATGTGAAAAAAAAAGTTCGATGTTAACCATTGGGGCACCACGAAATGCTGATGGAAACTTGTTTGAATTTATTTAATCACGTTTAATAAAAGCCAAGTACGTCCAAGGATGGAATATTGTTGCTATATCTGGGCAGGAGCTGCTAAAAACAGCCTATCCTGCCTTGACAGAGTACAAAATAGACTTCGTGGCTTAGTGGGGATGCCCTTTTCTCTACCCTGCAACCTCTCTCCCACAGAAGAGACGTTGCGAGCCTATCCTTGTTTTATCGTTATTTCCATGGCAGGTGCTCGTCTGAACTCCAATCTCTGGTCCCCCCTCGCCAATCTTTCACGAAAAACACCCGTTTAGCAAGTATAATGTTTACAAATTTCTAATGAACCGCCCCCTTAAGTAAACACTTCATCAAATCTCCACACTAACGTAATGTACTTGCAATAACCCTTATCCCTGAGTGGCTTCCGGGCCTTGATAAGTGGTGATCAGTGTGTAGAAAAAAAAACAAAAAAAAAACATAATTAGGTCAACTTTTACTGCGGGGTAGTGTTTTATTTACTGCGGGAAAGTTTTTTTATTTTTTGTTTCCCCAAGATGTTAGGGGGGGGGGACCAGCTCCCCATAACAAGGAGATTGTCCAAATTCAATAGCAATTATCTGATATAAGGAGAAACTCCACATTGATCAAATTTATATAGTTTATTGCTGCCAAAATTGATTTTTACAATAATTAAATTGACAAAAAACAGAATCACAATCAACAAACTTAGGCACAAGGCTCTATAAGAAATTGGGGAAGGGTGCAGGGTCTTTGTGACTAACGCTATTACAATTGATTAAAACTACTTAATATCCCCAGCTGGACGTTCCTGGCCATCTTACCAAGCTCCGCTCCGCTTTTATTATACAAAAAAGCTTAATGCACATGCGGCGATCGAAAAATGTTTAGTATTTATCTTTTCAAAGTTGGGCAAATTAAATAGACAGGCGACCTCGGTTGGTAACTCGTAGATATTATCATTTAGGCGCGATATAAAAAGTTTTGAAAAGTTGTGAGGCGACCGATCGGTTCTCGGAAAGAAGCCTTTCTTGGACATACACGAAAACGCACACACACACACACATACACACACACACACAAACATTTTCGCTTTTATATTTATACTAGCGGGGGGTACCCGGCATTGCCCGAGTGTTTGGAGGTGTGTGTGGTTTTGGGTAAATCAAAACACTCGGGTGTTTGTGTCGGGGAGGGGGGTAAAATTCAAAAAAATGTTTTGATAGGTAAGTATGAAGGATCGAACGCGAACCCTTGAGTCAAAATTGGAAATTAAAGTGTGAAAAAAAAAAAACGAACGACGTTAACCACTGGGCCACCACGAAATAGTAATGGAAACATGTTTGAATTTATTTAAATATTAAAAGTTGACTGCGGGATAGTATTTTATTTACTGCGAGGTAGGATTTTTTTTCGAAGATGTTGTGATTAAAACCATCTCCCCATAAAAAGGGATTGTCCAAATTGAATAGTAATTGTCTGATATAAGGAGAAACTCCACATTAATCAAAGCTGATTGCTTTCGGACGTTTCCGGAAAAATGCCGCCAGAATTAGTTTCTCTTTTATTATACGAAAAACCTTAATGCACATGCAACGATCGAAAAATGTTGAATATTTATCTTTTCAAAGTCGAAGAAATTAAATAGACAGGCGACCCTGGTTGTTAACTCTTAGATATTATCATTTAGACGTGATATAAAAAGTTTTAAGAAGGAAGGAGTCGAGCGAGAAGTCCAGCGAAAAAAAGCCGTTTACAGACATACACAAAAAGCGAACATACATACACACATTTTCGCTTAAGAATCGAGTTTATGAAATGGGCTGACAATTATTGCAATAATAACGTCTTTTTTTTTTTTTAGCTATCTAGAGACATTAGTGTTTCATCCTTTTGAGAATCATCAGTGCAGAGTGACACGATTACTACCGATCGGGAGATTCGAACCCAGACACGAAGCCGTCTCTTACTCAATTAGCAAGGAACAAATCCCACAGCCAATCTCAACCGCGAGAAATATTGTTGGAATTTTAACATTTATTCGTTAAATGTCGTATATATATATATATATATATATATATATATATATATATATATATATATATATATATATATATATATATATATATATAAACATCGTTATTCATTACCCACACAGCACCAGCCGTATAACGTAATGGTGAGAAACATTTACTGTCATTTGGCCGGTCGGGTTTCGATCCTAGCTTGAAGCAGTTGTCTTTCTAGCCGCACTGATGAGCTGCGAAACAGTACTGTATGTGGATGACTATATATATATATATATATATATATATATATATATATATATATATATATATATATATATATATATATATATATATATATATATTAAATTAGTTCAAACTCATAGCATGAACTAAAAAAAATGATCATTTTTCAAAAGTACTCAATATGTGACTAGAGCTTTTAGTTTTTATAAATAAAATCATATAAACATAAGATCAATCATGTGTTGATATACCAACGTTTCAATATTAAAGCGTCTCGACGAATACATAAAAAAGGTAAAATTCCCCAAAAAGTTTAGAAAAGGCGTTCCACAAACTGACCTCAATTAAACGTGTTATTCATTATCTCTACGCCATATTCCTACACAACACATTTTATAGGACGCACATAAGCTTTTAAAATACATCTCCTTCCCCACCCGAACATATGCGTATTTCTTTCTTTCGCAAAACATTCAAACTCTCTACACATTTGTATATATATATATATTTATATATATATATATATATATTTATATATATATATATATATATATATATATATATATATATATATATATTACAGCATAAGTTCGGTCGATGCCTCCATACAGTCTCAAAAGACAATGGACATCCCTGTAAGGGTAGCTGCGCGTGAGATTGTGAGGCCAGAGGTGCGCAATCTCCAACCACACCTCTTCTGAATCGGCGTTGCTTGGGTCCAGGACGACAGGAAACAATGCTGAGATAAACGGAGAGTACATACAGCACCTAAAAGTCCTAAATGGTCACCCATCTTAATATTGACCAGGCTCAAAGTTACTTAACTCCGGTAATCTGATGGGTGCCGGTGTGTCAATGTGATTATTCGTATATAAAACATAACTACACTCACTTTTAACTTCACGTTTCAAAAATATTCAAATCACCATATTTAAAATAGATATCTCTCTATATATATATCAATAAAAGTTAAATTGTGTGTGTGTGTGTGTGTGTGTGTGTGTGTGTGTGTGTGTGTGTGTGTGTGTGTGTGTGTGTGTGTGTGCATTTCACTACCAAACTATTCTGTCAATTTTCAGTCTACAGACTCGAGATTTTACTTAAGGAGTATTGAGATTTGTGGAAAATCTTTTATTCGGTTTTCGGCCAGAAATCTGGCTGTCAAGGGGTCAAAGTTCAACGATTTGACGTTTGAAACCTTTACCAACCTCCTCCGCCAATTTTGGGTCCAAACACTTGAAATTTAAATATAGGTTACTTGGACATGGATAAACTTTTTTAATTTGATTTAAGACCAAAACAATAAATGTTAAGGGATCAAAATTGGGGTCAAAGTAAAAAAAAAAAAAACTTCTGTGGTCTCTACCAAATTACTCAGCCAATTTTTGGTCTAAATATTTGAAATTTTACATAAAGAGTATTCACACATAGGGCAAGTTACGAACAGTATATAGGGCCCGAGCAAAGCTGGGCTCAACTGCTAGTATATATATATATATATATATATATATATATATATATATATATATATATATATATATATATATATATATATATATAAGAATAAAGAAATAAAGAAATAAAGATAAATGCGGAATGCTTGGGGTTCAGGACTAATAATTTAAAAAAACTTCTTCAGAATATTTGAATACATTACAGAACACAATGAATCATATCCAAAAATGTGACGTAGCCTTTTATTTTATGGCCGGTAGATTACGCTTTTCGTGTGCAGTTTGAGAGTTTGCCTTTAAAAGTATAACATAAATATTTTCAGTTTTAAATTTCAATAACGCTTATATCACGGAGAACACAACTTTAACTATTTCAAACAACGCGCCACACGCGTGATCACCCGGACAAAAAAAAACGTTATCATCGTTGAAGAAAAACACAGTGATTTTTGCTGCAAAATTCATTCCAGTTAATAACAACGTGGTAAGGAAAAAATAACCTGAAGAAGGCGTATCACGTCGAAGTAATTAATAATTTTAAACAAGTAAATGGTTGCTTATTTTACAAAATCTTTGTGTTGTACGATCTGGCTTTAAACGTGTAACATAGTATTTCATTTTATAATATATATATATATATATATATATATATATATATATATATACATGTATATATATATATATATACATATATATATATATATATATAGAGAGAGAGAGAGAGAAAGAGAGAGAGATTGTAAGAGAGAGAGATTGTGTGAGAGAGAGATTAGATTGATCTAAATGAATTTAGATTTATAATAGATATTAACAGAAAGAGAGATAGATAGGTAGATAGAGAGAGAGAGAAAGAGAAAGAGAGAGACATAGAGAGAGCGAGAGATTAGATTGATCTAAATGAATTAAGATAGATGTATAAGAGACATAGACAGAGAGAGAGAGAGAGAGAGAGAGAGAGAGATGGCCGGTATAATATATTCAAGCAAGAAGCGTTAACAAGATAAGCGTAAAAATGTGTTTCTAAATGATAACTAATCACATTTATATCAATAAAAATCGATACATGTGTCATTGTGTGCGACATTGCGTGATTCATTTATTGATAATTAATTGTAAATTAATTGGGAGGCAAATTCAGGGGTCGGTGGAGGAGAAAGAGGAAATGATTTATTTTTCTGAAAGTTTACGGTCACGAACCGCATCGTATCTCAGAAAAAAAAACAATTCAGTTTATTTTTTTAAATTTTAGTTTTGTCGATTAAATAGCCAGTTAATTGGTGAGAGAAGAAAATGATGAAAAGAAAGATCTTGAAGTATCTGTCTTTCTCTCTCTATCTCTTTCTCTCTCTCTCTCTCTCTCTCTCTCTCTCTCTATCTCTATCTATCTATCTATCTATCTATATATCTATCTCTATCTCTATCTCTCTCTCTCTCTCTCTCTCTCTATATATATATATATATATATATGTGTGTGTGAGAGATAGAGATAGAGATAGAGATAGATAGAGAGAGAGAGGGGGAGGAGGCAGGGTAGAACAATAAAGTGTCACCCTTAAGAAAACAATACTACAGCTTTATTTTAAAACTTTTATTGAAAAAACTCAATTCAGGTAACTTGATTATGTAGTAGAGCTGACATTTATTTAATGTAACCGCTTTCAGCCTCAATCACTGCTTCGATATAGGTTTAGAACGAATATTTGGCGGATGGCAATGATCAGGCAGGTTTTGGTGTTGTAGGAGGTCGTGTTGGTGATGTTCTCGACGTATGACCAAACGAAGTAATCCAGGGTGAGAGAAGGTGGGCTAGTGAAAGAATGGTACAAAGTCGTAGCACTCATTCTGAAGCCAAGTCTGTGCCTTTTTAGAATTGTAGGCCGTCGCCATCCTACGGCCACACCCAGTGTCTGCACGCGGCTACCTGATTGCACCAGGAGATCTTTAACATCCAGGTACACTTTGCTGTTGAATTTCAAGCCGATTTAAGAAATGTGATGTGGCATAATGTGACTCTCATTTAAAACCAACCAAAGACCATAACCATGGCTGGAAACTTTGTCTTAGTCACTCTGGGAACGTCTCAGTCATTCTTGACAACTCAGCAATGTATTTTGAGGGTGCTGGCAGTGGTCCTGTTGTCATAACTTAGCTAGGCAGAGAGCATGGGTTGTACAGCGGCACATCTCCGATCTCGCTTATTGAACATTGTGTCACTTTCAAACATGATAGAAGGCACCTATCGTTCTTGGGATTCGTACACAACTGGCCAAATAGTAGATGGTCTGCAACAAAAAAGAAAATTGGTTTTCACCGAACGGAAATGGAATCATGTGGTCTTTTATATGGTGAAAATTTTATTGTTCAACTCTGTATATATATATATATATATATATATATATATATATCATTGAAAATTATTTTTCAGCTTAATTTTATTACTATTTAAGCTCCTATAGGTTTGGGCTTTTCCTGCCTATCCGGATATGTTCAATAAGGAATTTTTAACGCTTTCCCCTAAGGATATACCAACACCCTCTACTTAAGGCTATCTCTGAACTTACTTCATAATACTGTAATTTTAACCCCTTAGCCACCCTTAGATCTTTTTTTTTTAAAGACCACAAGAAAAACTTTCATGAAAATCCATCCATCAGACTAATATGCCCATTCAAATCTGACTTTGGAAAAATTGACAAATGTTTTAGATAGGATTATACCTAATTTGGACAAGAAAATTCATTTCCACTTCTGGCAATCATCAGGAAATGCAATTATATTGCTTTCTAACCTTAAGCATAAATCTTGCTTAAGATTTATCACCTTTGATATTGATAACTATTGTTAATCTATTTTCCCTATCTTCGTTAACAAAAGAATAATTTTAGCTAAAAAATAATTAAGAGCTTACTTACCTCAAAATTACTCTTATTTTACTTGCCAGAAACTCTCTACTTAGTTTTGCCAACAAACTCTGGACGATTTTGATATTATTATGGGACATTCCGACTCCACCGTGATGATTGACTCTTTACCTTATTTCTTAAATGAACTTAAGATTAAGTTTAACAACAAGGATGATGCACTTTTTGTTAGTAGGGCTAGAAATAGAACATACAATAGAAACATAACTGACATCCGACAATTTTCCCCTCTCTAAAAACTTAACAGGATATCTCGTCAGACTACCATTCGCGTTAGGGACTAATATATTAATTGAATTGTTACGTAATGGCGGCCTATTATTTTCATTTTCATTTTCTACTCATCCTGTTGGGGAAAACCATCATTCCAAAAGAGTTGACACAACGGTTTTTTAACCTACAGGATTCTGTCCGCATTTTTAATCGCTGTGTTGAATAGCCATAATACTCGAAGTCAGTATCCATAACCGATCCCTTTTAGAACTCACGGTTCGCGGAAAACAATTTTTTTTTTTTTTTTTTTTTACTAAAGGGGCAATTCTCGTTGTGCCTTTCTGTCAATCCAGTCAAATCGGAAAAAAATCATGGCGAAAAATACTTTGCCGAACGCTCTCGAAAATAATAAAATAGTTAACCGCGTACGATAGATAGACTTGTTTGGCTTATTCCTCTTAAATGAACTTATCATTAAGTTTAAAGACAGGGACAGGGAGAGCAGTACATACAGAGATTATGCACTTTTCATTACTAGAAGTTTTCATTACTAGAAGTTTTCATTACTGGAAAGTGAGAAAACTTAAAGAAACAGCTCACATGCTTGGACATAACAACCTACTGAGCAAACCAAGCGTAGAGCTGAATGCAATTTGGACACCTCTAATAGAGAGAGAAAACCTTGAATAACAACATAGGTTTAACATTAACAAAAAAACAACTAAGAATTGTCCTAGTGCCGAGTGGTCCTAGACGTTGTATCAAAGTTTACAGTTACCCAAAGGTGCTGAGTTCAATCCTGAACAAAGGCAGTGAAAAGTAACATTCAAAACAGAGAATCAGCAACTATGTCCCAGAGCCTAGCTGGAGTCCGAACACAGTACCCCCCGTAATAATAATAATGATAATAAAGGGTTGGGTTCGAGACTCTTAACAAACGGTTACCCAGTTCGATACAAAGGTCGGAGGGCAAAACGGCCGAAACGTTGTGACTATAACAACCAAGATGAGGTAGTCGGTCCGACAATCTCAATAAATGAAAAACACCTCATCTCAAAAATACAGACAATTACTAGAAGTTTTCATTACTCGAAGTTTTCATTACAAGAAGTTTTCATTACAAGAACTAGAGAATAGAACATACAATAATAACATAAGCGAAATCTTTTTCAAAGAGTTCAGATAGACTATCACTTTTGATAATGAGAAAATTTTTCCTATTTCCTCGATGTCACTCTTGACTTAAATTCTGCTTCCTTTAACCCTTGCCTTAAACTAAATCTATAACACGATCAGCCGGTCGCTGGCGTGCGGCCGACCCACGTGTTACACTAAATATCCTGGAAACAGTCCGCGTATGGAGACCTGTCGATTAGACGTATTTTGTCAGAGGTAAGATCAAAGGCATACCTGAAATGTTGGGTGTGGCCATTTCCTTCACTCATGGCTGTGTCCGCACTCTTGTGTTATTCTGTATGGAATCTTCTTCGTCTTCAATCCCGTTTCCTTTGGCCTTAGGCAGACATTCAATACAGGCATAAACAACGCACGACACAATTGTATATAAAAGATCTTAACTATGTTATTCTACAAATGTTTTCATACAATAAACTGGACACAGTTAGTTCCTTAAACCTAACTAACCTAACTAATGATGAGAGGAGGGTGGGAGGCTACCCTTCCTCTCATCTGCAGAGGGACAAAAATACGTGCTCACTTTCATAATAGTTTTCTTTCGAATTCAGCTTATTCTCCTATTCTCTTGGTTATACACCTAAGACTCACTCAAGAATTATTATTGTTACACCCATAATTTTGCGATTCGCAAAACTATTATAAAACTGGAACTAATGTCTCTAAAAATAATAACTATAAAAACTTAAATCATAAACCACCGACAGGCATAAAAAAAATACAATGGAAACTAACAAATCTAGAAAACTAAGAAGAAAATTAACGTATGGTTCAATCCTCCTTATAATATAATATTAAAATATATATTAAAATCAATATCCCTAAAGAATTTTTATAATCTTGGAAAATTCTATTAAGCACCTCCATAAATATAATCTGATGCTGAATAAAAACACAGTGAACATTTCTTTCCTCACTTTGCGTAATTTCAGGAGTAGGCCATGCCTGCAATGTAATTTTCCAAGGAAACTTCGCAGCCAGTTGACATTTGGCACAGCATTTTACAAGTTCCTCTAATTGCCTGTCCATGTTTAGCCAATACACATAGCCACCTGCCAAAGCTTTCATCCGATTAATTCCCTGTGTTCACAAAAACTTTTTTTTTATTTGTGTGTTCAGCAAAATATCATTGTGGAAAAAGTATCTTATTGTGAAGAAAATATCGTTTTTTTTTTGTGCGTCCACAAAAAAAAAAAAAAAATGTGAAAAAGACTTTCTTCTGTTTATGCACGAAAGAATTCTCCGACAATTTTTTTTTAATGTCGCCATGTGCGTTTTTTTTTTTTTTTTTGTGTTCTGTTATTAAATCTCATTTCATAATCGTCGCCAAATTTGTTGCGTTGGGAGGAATGTGGATATTCAAATAACAAATATACAGGCTCGTTTGTATTTTATTCAGTAAAGAGTGATAACTATTAACTTCCTGTATTATAGTTATGTGCCCGTTTTATCGCTATAACAGGTCCCTTTCTTTTTGCAAAAGAGATTATATTCTCGAAATATCAAAGACTTCTGCGATCGCGCCTACCCCAAACAGTAAGTCCATGTTTACTGATTTGTATTTGTGATTATTTGAGGAAATTAATGTTTATACGAGGATAATATGAGAAAAAGAAATCTCTACAAGACCTTTCTTTTGTCCATATGTCACATTACTCCAACACCCGGTTGCTGTAGCCTTCTCTCTCTCTCTCTCTCTCTCTTTCTCTCTCTCTCTCTCTCTCTCTCTATATATATATATATATATATATATATATATATATATATATATATATATATACTTCAGAATAGTTTTTATTTAACAATCAGTGGTTATGTAAACGTGAGATTGTAGGTTTACAAAATATTATTGGCAGTAATATTCTATAAGTTATCCCATCTAAACAAGAATTGCTCGATATGCAAGATAGAGCAAATAAATTAAATTGTAATTCAATGAATTTTAAAAAACTCTCATTGAAATGAAATGAAGTGGTTGAGTTTCATATCAAAGAATTTTTATTATTCTAAGCAAGACAAAGAATGTTTTAGAAAATTAATCTCCTTAACCTATAGGGTTTCGATGTCTACCATCTCATCAGAGGAGAGAAAATATTAGCAAATACTTATAAAGGTACGCACTCTATTTGCTAAAGTCAGTGAGACATGGAAAGTCAAAGTGAAAATAATACATTTATCAGAAGTCCTGTAGCAGAAGGATTTGTAGAAAAAGGATATGAATGTTTTTGTTGATCCAACTTGCTTGGTAAAATCCATATTATACGCTCTTTACATCCGTTTGGTAATAATTTCCAAGCTATATACAGGGTAATCCGCATAGCTGTGTAAATATCCGAATCGGGCAAGTGCTTGTTTAAATTTGTTTTGGGTCCAGCCGATAATAATTCAAAGTCTCAATATATATATATATATATATATATATATATATATATATATATATATAGAGAGAGAGAGAGAGAGAGAGAGAGAGAGAGAGAGAGGGGGGGAGTATAAGAAGACTATATACAGTCACCCACATACAGTACTGTTTCGCTGTATCACACCTCATCAACAACTACCTCAAGACAGAATCGAAACTCGACAGTCGGTGCTTCTAACCGTTATACTATCCGGCTGCTGCTATGCTGGGTAGTGAATCAACAATGTTTTGACATTGTCAAAACGCCTAAGCTCAATTTGTTTACACAAAGAGCATTGCTTAATACACTAATGGCAGTTTGTATAAGACCTCCCAATATGCTCAACCCAAGATAGGGAGCATTATAGTCATCGACATACAGTACTATTTCGCTGTATCTCAGCCCATCAGTGCGGCTAGACAAACAACTACCTCAAGCCAGGATCGAAACTCGACTGCCGAAATGGCAGTTGGCGCTTATAATCGTTTCCCTATTCAGCTGCATGTAAGAATTGAAAGAAATTCCTATGTAATAATACATAATAATTACATTGAATTGATAGCGTCTCAGAAGTAAACTGCCAAATTTTGAACATAATCAAGCGAGAAATATTCAAGTTATCCATATTCGCCCCGGTATATAGTGATATAGATAAATATCAAAACCAGAATCTTCCATTATACTGCATTGATGTAGTCGGATAGCTAGAGGAAGTAGTCTATGACGGAGACGAGTTAAAATATGTCCTTGTCTCAATCGGGGGTGGAGAGAATGTTAAGAGAAAGGAGTGGTGGAAAGTTTTGTTTTATTTATTTAGTAAAGCCCCTTTGTCATCT